>NC_068361.1:18022723-18117723 GCF_020536995.1 Dreissena polymorpha | reverse complement strand
GTTTCATCCAACACAATAACAGGATGAGTCTGCGATATTTGTGTTACTTCGTTGTCTTATTTTACAGTTTTTTTAATTATGGAACTTGTGATAAAATATCTAAAATTGTATTTTTTAAGTCTGTAAGCAAGTCTATTAAATTATTAAATGCACGAGGATACAAAAACTTGGCACTACAAAAGGCAGTGCAAAGTTAATTATGAGCTTGATTATGATTCTGTTCATGACAGTACGTTGACGATAACGATTTATTTATATGACAAAGACACGATTTTACGATAGTTTCGATAATATATTTTCTCCGGAACCTCCGTACGATATAATAAATCGTTATCTGATCTTACAACGCTCATGAGTCCATGTGGTTGAGTTATTATTATCCAACGATATAAGCAGAGACAAGTGTGTCATCTTGGTTACGTCAAATCTAAGTTGAGTTGATGAGTTATTATATATCGCCTCAATGGTAAGAGTCCTCTTTGTGTATATGGCGCCCTATTACATTTACCAATACCTTTTAAAGCCATTTGTTTTAAATCGCTTGCCTGCATGATGGGCAGAACTGTGAGTGAGTTTTGACGTCAGTAAATCAGTTTAATGTATATGTGATGTGCCGGTATACGCTTTGTAGCAACACCGACATTCGTAAATCCGGACCAGAAAAATATACAGTTAAAAGTAAATGCTTGGTAATCATAATACATGTAATTACTTTATTGGAAACACAGTCCAAAATATAACTTGGGGAAGGTACACAGGCCAAACTAAAGCTTGCGAGTATAAGGATACATAAAATAATACGATCATGCAGAAAAGAATTATTAGTTCAATGAACGAATACAAACATGTATTATTTGGACCATATATACGCAAATTGAAAATTCCAGTAGCAAATTAGAAAAAAAGAAACACAAACTTAAAACATAGTTTTTAAACGACAATTAGCATAAAACAATCGCATATAATATTTTTTATACACACAGCAACTCTAAATGTACATCATTTTAACAAAAGAATAAGTGAGATAATAAAATAAACCAAAAACATTCATGCTTCTAAAATCATAACAAACAATGTTTGTCAGAATAGACGCAACAGAACAAATGAGCCGTGCCCTGTAAAAAGAGCGTTGAATTCATGTGTGTAAAGTATCGTCCCAGATTAAACCTGTGCAGTCGGCACACGCTAATCAGTGACGACACTTTCCACCCTTATGATATTGTTTGTGTAAAGAAAGTCTTCACCAACTGAACAATTTCTGATATTGTAAAGTATCGTCCCAGATTAAAGATGTGCAGTCGGCACACGCTAATCAGTGACGATACTTTCCGCCCTTATGATATTGTTTGTGTAAAGAAAGTCTTTTCTTAGGAAAAAACAAGGTAAGGCGGAAAGTGTCACTTAACGCAAATGCGTTAAACCCCCTTTTCACAGAGCGCGGCTCATATAATTATATTTTTCTAAGGCGCTTGGAGTGGTACCAATGCCTGATTTGGAAGCGTTATAGGCTAACCTATAAACATTCACCAACTGAACAATTTCCCTGCTTACAATGACTGACCAACAATGGGTAGGATGATGTTATTCATTCATCTTTTTAAATATGTTCCAATTCTCATTAAGCATACTGTCTATCCATTCGGAACAAAAACAAAAGAGGGACTCTAAACGGTGATTTTAATTTATGAAATACAAAAACTACAAAATTTTATAGATAGAAGTTCCTTAAGGCTTTGACTTCGTGATTAGTACAAATTCTAACAACAATACACTATCTTTATATGATATAACGACGAAAACCGGATATAAAACAATACAATTGTGAATGATTATCACGTCATAATCATTCATAATCTTATTACTCTAAATATTTCGTATGCAATTGCTCTTTATTTCAAAGCTACTAGCAAAAAGCAATATTATTTACATATTCACTCACAATCATTACTAACAAAACCTTTTTTTCAATTTTCAAATGTTTTTGCAGATGAAATATATTATGGAGTCAAATATCTTATACACGAAATAGTCAACAAAGTCTACACAGCGACGGCAGTGTAGCGATTTTCTAATAATGGCCCTTGTGCGCTCATCTGAGTTCAAGGATATGACCAAGTGATCTAGTTTTTGACCACACCTGACCCAGATTCAAATCTGCCCTTTATATTGTCATAAACATTTTGTCCTGGTTTCATCAAGTTTGAGTCATATATTGGGCCTTTAGATCAGATACAAGGTTTTTCAAAGATTTGACCTGGTGACCTAGGTTTGGGAAGCAAGGTACCCAGATTCAATCTTGGCCTAGACAATGTCAGGATTACAATTCCGGCAAAGTTTTATCATGAATTAGTAATAAATAAGGCCTTAAAGTGGTAACAATTGTGTCTTTTTTAAACATTTTACGTGGTCACCTACTTTTACGCTAACGTGACTCATATTAATGCATTTTCCAGATAAATATACTGACAAAGTTTAATCAAGATCGAATAAAACATGTTACCTCTAGAATGTTAATGAGCTAACAGTTGATGGCACACAAAGCACAATACACGCTGAAAGAAAACGGGCGTAGGGTGATTACGATAGCTTGCCTTGACCACTTCATGCTCAGGTGAGCTAACTATAATGAATGACATTATTTCCATGTTTTGATCAGGTCTTATTGTAGCTAATCTGACTGTCATGACTATAACTAGGACACATTTTAAATGACGATATGAAATTAAATCTAAATAAAAGTCTAAAAAACTTAAATACATACAAAAACAAACATGCACTTCAAAACCAAAATTCAATGATATTAATAAAATCGCAACCGTTTACCGAAAGTAAATTACATGCACTAGGTAAATTCCGTTCATGTAAAATTGTATAAAAAATGAAAATAATAAAAAAGTTGAATTTAATTATAAAAGCTTCTTAATTTATTGAAATAGAAATTCGGTTAATAAATGAATAATAGTATAAATTACGTAATGCTGTAATTACTTTCTTTATTTGCTTGTTTGTCAATTAAAAAGTCGGAACTGTTTTTGTTTTGAACTCATTGATGTTGTCGTGTCTCCAAAATCCAACTATTAGTTTTCTCATTTCTTCATTAAAGCAGAAAGATGCAGGTCTTGCAATGTCAACAGAGATGGTATTGAGGATTGTCTTGCCGACTGTATCCACTTGACTTATGGAGTTGTCACCAAAGACGAAAACCTGCCCTGTGGCTGCCACATGTATGTTAGCTGTAATCCTGCTATGTTTGAATGCGGGATCCTGGAACGTAGCTGTGACTGTTCCATCCCTGGTCAGAGTGCGAAGCATGCCATTAATTAAGTCCGTCACATAGATCATCTTCCCATCAGGACTCACCCCAACACCTACAACTAAATGAGGTATACAACTTACACAATCTGGCACAAAATCTTGAATATTAGTATTTCTTTCTCAATAGTATTAGCGTAAGCTCACTTATTCTCATATCAATAGTAAGCAAACAGTGATCGTTCAAATGTATAACCTTTAAATGGAAAAATACCTGAAGTAAAAAATAGAAAAATATTTATTTAAACAACTAAATCTACTTTAAAAGAGTATTACGACTTTATAACATTAAAGACTTAAGCCAGTTATTCTTAAAAAATATAAGAAATTTTGAAAATTGGGACCGCATGTGATGCGTAGTGTGTTAAGCTTCTTTTGTTGTAAACAACATTATTAGTACATAACTCATTAATGTCATGATTGAGATACTTTGATAATTGAAATACCTGTCAAACAATTTTAATTGATCGGAGATGACGTTTTGGAACAGGACTAGAGTGCATGATTTCAATTAATATCATTGTAACCCTTATAGGACATGAAAGTCGGTCCTTAACCATGTGCCTGACCTATGTAATTAACAGCCGTATTGATACAATCTACGCTCAGATCTCATCCTTATCAAGTGCATGCATATGTAAACACAAAGTGCAAAGCATTCCTGAAACAAGGACAATAATAATGTACTCATATATCACCTCGGTCTCGTCCAGTACTATCTTCGTATAACTTCTTAACTAACCGTCCGTCCATTGTGTATTCGTACAACGCAGTACCGGAAGTCACAAACACTTCTGCATCGACATGCGCAATTCCATAACAGACATGATTCATTTTTAGAACCCGTTTGCGTATAATCTTTCCGTCATCTACCCGTAAGAAATGAATCCCGTTACGAGCATCGGCTTTCCATTTACTAACAGTCACCGCCATTTCGAAGGAGGAAATGCTACACATGGACCTCGGATAAGTAGGAAACTGAACTTGATCAATCACCTTGTACGCCTGATTAAGGAGTTTCACACAATCATTGTTAAGGTCAGCAATGACGAGATCCCCGTTGGAAGTCGTACATATACCCGTAATCGCACATGATAATTTATCAGTGGCTGTTTGAACATTATATTCTGACTTGTCCTCGATGCTGACAATCTTGTTTGGATCAACGTTATGTTGTGGATCGCCTATGATGATTTTCCCAAGATCAGTGCAGTCTGCATGACATTGAATCAATTCACGGTTAGGCTGGAATTTAATATCAGTTCTATCATTCTTGATCATGCTTTTTAGGAGTAAATCTGCTGCAGCAGTTTGATCAATACATTTTCTTAACGTAATAAACGTTCGTTCAGGTAGAATATTGTCTTTGAGCTTAGCGCCGTATATCTTTAATCTTGAAATACATTCTAAGCATCGCTTGGTGTCATCTTCAATGGAATTATTTAAGCGCTCGTGAATTGATTGCAATTCTCTTATGGTGTTTTGCTGAAGTCGGTCAAGATTCTCGTTGATCTGTCGACGTTCATCAAGTATTTCTTCACAAATTTGTTCGTAAGAAGCTTTAAGTGATTTTATGTTATCTTTTCCTCTGTCCACCATATCCTTTAAACGCTTCTGCGACTTTTCTATTCCTTTCGTCACTTGAACAAGGGGTATACGTTGTGAGTTTGATTTGGCCTGTTCAGCCAATGTAAACACCTTACTGCATTGCCTGAAATGCAAATGTTCGTTAAACGGAACATATGGATGTATATTATTCTGATTATTCTATGTCGAGTCTTACGTCATGCTGCTAATGTTGATGTTAATTAATGGCGAAACTGGTGATGATGAAGATGTTGGTGGTGATGATTGTTGAACATGATGAAAAAGGCGATGGAGACGATGTTGTTGTTTTTTTATTAGCAATAATGATGAACATAAATATTTAAATACTAACAACAATAATAATATTGATGATATAATAATAATAATAATACTAATACTACTAATAACAAAGACTGTTTGTAAAACATGCATGCTCCCATATGGGCTGTCCGTTGTAGTGGCAGCCATTGTGTGAATACGTTTTATGTCATTGTGACCTTTGACCTAGTGACCTGAAAATCAATAGGGGTCATCTGCGAGTCATGATCAATGTACCTATGAAGTGTCATGATCCTAGGCAAAAGTTTTCTTGAGTTATCATCCGGAAATAATTTTACTGTTTCGGTCACCTTGTCCTTGACCTTTGACCTAGTGACCTCAAAATCAATACGCGTCATCTGCGAATCATGATCAATCTACCCATGAAGTTTCATGATCCTAGGCATTTGCGTTCTTGAGTTATCATCCAAAAACTATTTTACCATTTCGGGTCACCGTGACCTTGACCTTTGACCTAGTGACCTCAAAATCGATAGGGGTCATCTGCGAGTCATGATCAATCTACCCATGAAGTTTCATGATCCTTGGCATATGCGTTCTTGAGTTATCATCCGAAAACCATTTTACTATTTCGGTTCACCGTGACCTTGACCTTTGACCTAGTGACCTTAAATTCAATAGAGGTCATCTGCGAATCATGATCAATCTACATATGAAGTTTCATAATCCTAGGAGTATGCTTTCTTGAGTTATCATCTAAAAATCATTTTACTATTTCGGGTCACCATGACCTTGACCTTTGACCATTGTGACCTCAACATCAATAGGGGTCATCTGCGAGTCATATTCAATCTACCTATGAAGTGTCATGATCCTAGGCGTATGCGTTCTTGAGTTATCATCCGAAAACCATTTTACTATTTCGGGTCACCGTGACCTTGACCTTTGACCTAGTGACCTCAAACTCAATAGGAGTCATTTGCGAGTCATGATGTATCTAACAATGAAGTTTCATGATCCTAGGCGTATGCGTTTTTGAGTTATCATCCGGAAGCCATTTAACTATTTTGGGTCACCGTAACCTTGACCTTTGACCTAGTGATCTCAAAATCAACAGGGGTCCTCTGCGAGTCATGATCAATCTACCCATGGAGTTTCATGATCCTAGGCGTATGCATTCTTGAGTTATCATCCAGAAACCATTTTACTATTTCGGGTCACTGTGACCTAGACCTTTGACCTAGTGACCTCTAAATCGATAGGGGTCATCTGCAAGTCATGATCAATGTACCTATGAAGTTTCATGATCCTAGACCCAAGCGTTCTTGAATTATCATCCGGAAACCACCTGGTGGAGGGACCGACAGACCGACAGACCTACCGACAGACCGACCGACATGTGCAAAGCAATATACCCCCTCTTCTTCGAAGGGGGGCATAATAATAGAAATAATAATTATAATAGCATATAATTATAGTAATTATTGTTATTATTAATATTACAATCATTATCATTATTAGTAGTAGTATTTTTGTTATTACAGTCGTTTTTTTCATTATTTTGGGAATGGGGCCGTGCCGCTTATTATTGGGGAAAAGCATCGTTTTGACTAAAATTGGTAAACTATTGTTGTTGATTTTTTGCTAACAAACACTTTAAAATTAAGAAGAAAAGTGATTTAAATATTATATTTACTAAGGTTCAACTTATAACGCTGGATTTACATTAAATTAAATATTGACACATATTTATTAAAATGTGTTTTTGTGTGGAAACCTTCATAGGGATTTTAGGACCCTTTTTGGATAGTAGTAGTAGTAGTAGTAGTAGTAGTAGTAGTAGTAGTAGTAGTAGTAGTAGTAGTAGTAGTTTAGTAGTAGTAGTAGTAGTAGTAGTAGTAGTAGTAGTAGTAGTAGTAGTAGTAGTAGTAGTAGTAGTAGTAGTAGTAGTAGTAGTATAGTAGTAGTAGTAGTAGTAGTAGTAGTAGTAGTTTAGTAGTAGTAGTAGTAGTAGTTTAGTAGTAGTAGTAGTAGTAGTAGTAGTAGTAGTAGTAGTAGTAGTAGTAGTAGTAGTAGTAGTAGAAGTAGTAGTAGTAGTAGTAGTAGTAATATTAGTATTAGTAGTAGTAGTAATAATAGTAGTAGTAATTGTAGTAGTAGTAGTAGTAGTAGTAGTAGTAGTAGTCGTAGTAGTAGTAGTAGTAGTAGTAGTAGTAGTAGTAGTAGTAGAAGTAGTAGTAGTAGTGAAAACCTTCATAGGGATTTTAGGACCCTTTTTGAACAGTACTAGTAGAAGTAGTAGAAGTAGTAGTAGTTTAGTAGTAGAAGTAGTAGTAGTAGTAGTAGTAGTAGTAGTAGTAGTTTAGTAGTAGTAGTAGAAGTAGGAGTAGTAGTAGTAGTAGTAGTAGTAGTAGTAGTAGTAGTAGTAGTAGTAGTAGTAGTAGTAGTAGTAGTAGTAGTAGTAGTAGTAGTGGAAACCTTCATAGGGATTTTTAGGACCCTTTTTGGACAGTAGTAGTAGTAGTAGTAGATTTTTAGGACCCTTTTTGGACAGTAGTAGTAGTAGTGGTGGTGGTGGTGGTGGTCGAGGTTGTGGTGGTGGTGGTGGTCGTAGTAGTAGTAGTAGTAGTAGTAGTAGTAGTAGTAGTAGTAGTAGTAGTAGTAGTAGTAGTAGTAGTAGTAGTAGTAGTAGTAGTTGTTGTTGTTGTAGTAGTAGTAGTATATATATACACACACACACACATGAAACAGGTATGATTTGTACTTGGCCTTAACATAAATTTATATCTACTCACTGACCTGTGTTTTAGGAGCAGACATAAATGACATAGCAACTGTTCATGATCTTCACAGAACATCGTTAGTTTCTCAGTCGTGTGCTCCTCACATAACTCTATAGTATCGTCCACTTTGTTCGCAACATACCAGCTTTCACCGTCAGATTTCGCTGACACCGCGTGATCCTTATGTAGCTTTTTGTGCATTTTTACACATTCGTCGCAGTATGTTTTAAAACATATTTTACAATGAAACAGTCCTTCGTTATGCATGCCATCCTCTTCGCAAACAGAACAAAAAATGTCGTAAAATACGTCTGATCCCTTTTGCTGCGAAGTGTTTAAGTTAGACGCCATTTTATGATTTCTTTACAAAACCACTTTCGATTTCCATACGTCTTAAAGGCGTGCCGTGTTTACCTACTAAGTAACTATTAAAGGTGCCTTTTCACAGATTTCGGCATGTATTGAAGTTTGCCATTAAATGCTTTATATTGATAAATGTTAACATTGGGTCTAAAAGCTCCAGTAAAAAACAATAATAAAATTAAAGAAATAAATAAAAGTAACCCTAAACTGGGCACGACACGAATCACTGAACCCTGGATTAAAAGTCTATCGCTGAGACCAATTGGCCATTCGTGCTCAAACAATCAGTGAGGTATTTTATACTTTCAATCGTTTTGCGTTGCAACGCTTTATAATTTTCAGGTTTTTAAATCGTGGAAAGATGCAAATAATGGATATTTTAGAGCATGGTAAATGATCAGTATTACTTACAATTATCATAACTACAGCAAAAATGTGCGATTCTTAAACAATTTATTTTTATTTCTTCAATTTACAAAAACGTAAAAATGCCCCTTTAAGTGATAATTATATGTTTATCAGATTCGTAGGTCGGACTATTAGGCCAAATTTATTGTAGTTTGGTTTACGTATGGTTCATTCAAGGTTGAATACCAAATATATCCTATATATCTGTACGACTATAAGACATGTTCAAACTGCTCATAAAGCGAACTTCGACTAGTGAGTTAAAATTACAGTTAAGACAGTATATATTGTAAGCAAACATTCTATGTGGACTTTGTATTGGTATATTTATAGGTGTGTGTCGCTTTCATCCTCCGTCAAGTAGTAATTTATATTAGACTATTGCTTTGATATCTGCCTAATATAATGCTACATATATTTTTATATTCGTTCAACAGGAAGTTGCCATATCATTCAATGTTTGGAGGTTGGTCATATTACTCTGAATGAACTATAAAGTCATCATTTTAGTAAACAAGGGTCAGATTTCGCCCGATTGGCGCAAAAAGGTACCTTTGCGCCTTCTAATTTCAATTCCACATGGTACCATTTTCCACCCGGGGGGGGATTTAACAAAACAAACAATTTGGTACCTAGATGTAATATATTTTAGACACAAAAGGCAATGAAACCCGCACAAAACTGATTCGACAAATAAAAGTCACCCTATTAAATTCATTCCCGTTAAAAATGCAGCGTCGTAGCGATTTGTGTTTTCATTATCCCTTTCAAAATGGAACGGAGAGGTATGGTTAACAAAATAACAGGTTACAGTTTTGTAACTTATCAGGCTCAGCACGAAATAATTATTATAAGCCTGATTTATACAAACACTATTGGGCAGTTACCCGTTATTCTCTATATACAGTAATATAATATTCCACATGACAATCGTAGATTCTAATTGTTCTATTTACCGTCACTTTACCGTCGTGGTATCGACCTATCTATCAAATGTGAAGTACTACGTAGGTCATGTTAACAACCTATCTATCTCATGTAAAGTACTACGTAGTTCATGGTATAAGGGTTTAACAATCTTGTGGGAAAAACAAAGTCAATAATGGAAACGACAAACCAATCTTGTGTGAAGTACTAAGTAGGTCATGGTAACGATATACCTATCTCATGTGAACGAGATAACCCACACGAGTTCATAACGGAATGCATCCAAATCTTTTTGATGCAGTTTGTAAAGCACTGCAAACAGCGACTCTGAAATATACAATTATGTAAACCAACCTTGCATCAGCCATTTTGAATCATGTGTTAAACAACATCATATATATCACCATTTAACTTTGAGCAGAAGCCTTTTTTGTGCATTTGTAGACATCTGAGGAGTTTTGAGACAAATGTTAAAAGTGAGGGCCCGGTTTAAATACATAACCTACCGACACGTTTTTAGCTTTCTGCGTGACATCATTGTTTAAGCATGCCTTGTTACAGCATGAAAGAAAACTTCTTACTTAATATTTCATTATCTAAAGCAATTATAAACAAGACAACTATTGATACAAAGCATCAAAGGGCGTCGGGAATTTCAGTGTAAAAGGCACTCAATGAAGTTACATGGAACGATATTTTTTCTACTGTAAATATTAATATATTGGCAGATTATTTTAATCAAAATAGAAAAAGATACTGGTATAACCATTAGCTATGATTTTATGTTATAACCCCCAAATGGGTGGCAGACGTCCCCCCCCCCCCCCCCAAGACGTTTCCTCCCCAGACGTCACCTCCCTAGACGTTATGGGGGTGAAACGTCTACATAATATGAAAATGTGTATTTGAAGTAGTTATTTGTAATAATGCATTTTAATGGGTTTTAATAATTAATGATTAAACAAATGATGTAAGTTGTGTCCTGAGTGATTAAAATATTTATTAATGATTTTTGATGGTTATTTTTAGGGAAGCCTCTAACAAATTTTACCAATTAATTATACTTGTTTTTATAAGTGCCTGAAATTTTTCTTTCTTTTATCGAGATCATTGAAAAATTGAGTAAAAGCACAGCGTTGAAGTTCTTTGATGGTAATTTTAAGTTGAATACTATGATACAAATTAAATAATTATAACTATTGTATTAATGAATTGAGTAAAAGCACACAGTTGATGTTCTTTGATGATCATTTTAAGTGGAATAGTATGTTACAAAGTAAACAATTATTGAATTAATGAATTCATTTTGCTACAAATTCAATTTTACCTATATATACTAAAAACATTAGTTGTGATTTTTAATGAAGTATTATAACTATATTCAAATTATTATGACTAAATAAATATCATTAATTATTGGGATTTTTATTTTGAGTTAATAAAATTGTTATATTACATTTAAATTACAATGGCCCAATACAGCTAGTATGAACATTTTACATTGAATTTTAGTACTCAGGTGTTACCTCTCAACAATACTCAGTCTGTCATCAAGATTATCATACAATAAAAAGTTTGACACTAATAGTTATGCAGAATATTAATATTTACTATTAATATTTACCATCCCAATTTAACAATTTAAAAAATAATTTAATCTGAAGCCAAGCAAATGTGACAGCATTTTAATGTTTTCGCTAATATAAAGTAACAACACACACCTACCATTATACAAAATATCAGGCACTTATGATGCAAGCGTTGATTAGATTAGCAAGTGCATTCTAGAAGATAACAGCTATTGTATAACGGGTACTTATGGTGCAATATACAGGTCCTTTAATTAGCATTGATGAGATTAGGTGACATCTTAGATGAGATTAGCACATAATCATACAAAAAACAATTATAATTGGTTTATCACTTAATTAATTATTATTAATGAATTGATTTGAATTGACTTAATTAATAGTTTTATATATGGTAGTCATAGATGCAGCTGTTGTAATTAACAGTGGCGGATTCAAAATATATGTTAAACTTTCGACATCTTTTTCATTTGTTAATACAAATGAATCTTTCATAAATCTTCATGAGCAGAATGAAGGCTATTATCAAGTCTTTAAGTGTTGAACTCAAATCAATGATAAATTTCCTAAAACTATGTTCATTTTGAGATTAATTGACAGCTTGTGTATGCTAGGAGTAGGGATGTTGTGTTTGTGAAACTGAGATGCTTAGTTTTGGTGCATGATGACTAGGTTTATAGATATTGCGTTCAGTAAAACTGATATATTTCATATTTTTGCATTTAAAACATTATTTTAATTTGTAAAGTTGTTAATTTTTTCCTTAAATGCCACAAATTCATTAAATAAAAAAGTTTATTTTTTATTTTTTGGCTTTTAAATATTTTTAATATTGAGTTAAATTATTAAAATATCAATAAGTTATGATTATATATGCTAATTATATAATTAATATTTTAATAATGTGCAAGGAAAGTGCAATTCTGTTTTTATTAGTCTACATTAGTTATTAGTAAAAATTAAAATACCAGTGACATCCAATAATTTGATATTATACATATGAATGCATGAAAAAATTTAAAACTGTTGACAGTTACATAGTTTATGTATTTATCATATTTAACTGTTTCAGGGAAAACAGTTTTGAAATTAAAATAAATGTTATTTTACCATTTTGCAATTCACCAATCGACCCTATTTAATTGGATTAAAAACAACAAACAACTACAGTTCCGTAACCCTGCCAAGGTTTTTTTAAACTGAAATTAGGGTGTTAGGCCACTAATTTACACACAAACATCACCACTATGCAAGATATTCTGACAACAAAAATATATCCATATGATCCGTAAAATAACTTCTCCTCCCATTAGCGAAAAAAAAAACGTATTACCTACGAGTCGCCGCACTTTAGTGCGACACCAATCATGTGACCACTGGGGTGTGGCAAGTCGTTACCCCAGGGGCATTATTTGAAGAGACTTGATAGATGACTACTAAATTTTAGCCCTGATCCTTGTGGTTTTAGAGATGAAGAATTTTGTAGTTTCCACTGTGTGTTCATTTGGAAAACAAGTTACCCCAGTGCACAGCCAATTTTTACCGCAGGGGTATAACTTGAAAAACGTTGTAGAGCATCATCGTATGATTTTAAATATTGAAGCTCTCACTCTTTTGGTTTTTATAGATTTGTACAGTTTTCATGTTTTAAATACATATTTTTGATCATGCGACCTACATATGAAAAGGACTGGAACAATTTTAACAAATTAAAAAGAGGTGCATCAGAGGATCACACCTGTCAAGTAATTGTTTAATCTTACAACTGTTCAAAGGGAGAAGTCGTTAACAGAAAAAGTGTACACATGCACCTCAAATAGTAAAGTACGATGGACATCACGGTATCCCAAAAGTTCCACATGAGCACCTTTTGTTCGGTGAGCTAAAGAAAATAGTTACACGAGTCAATATTAAAGAGTTTATTAAATGCATTGTACTACTTCTGACTGCATCAATTTCATGGTCTATATTTCCGATTTGGCAAAAACTCAAATGTGTGAAGTGCTAAAGAACACGCTTTATTAAATGGTGTTTATTTGTTATTTACTTACTTTAACCTTGAACCGACCCAACCCGAAAATACTGAGATTTTTTTTTATTTTAATCCGCTGACCCAACCTGAAGTCAATGTTTGACATCTTTGGGCCATAGTTCCCATTATAGTTTGTATAACATATCGAGGCTGTGTGAACAACGTAGGATTGTATGAAGCAGGGTCAGCGAGGGCATTAAACAAAAGACTCAAAGAAACAATAAAATATCGGTTGTTTTATTGGTCTAATTTCATGTCAAAATCAATTCACACTTTAATATACATTTCAAAACGCAGCTATAATATACGACCATGCCAATATCTGACTGGACCATCACGCAAACAGCAGGAGAAAAAGTCATTACATGATTAGGCTGAAAATATACACACAGATGAATACAGATTAAGTCTTTAATAGACAGAGATATTTAGGTATTCATTTCATGTTTTGTATTATTTATAATTTATATTCTCTCTTTGTTTTATTCGAAAGTCCTATCAAATACAAGCACTCACTCCTATTTGTCTTTGGGTGATTATTTGTATGATAATAATAATGATGTTGAAAGGATGATGATGATATGGATGATAATGATTATGAGTATTTAATAGTATTTTGAGAATAATAAATTTACTTATAACTATGAGTAATACCTTTTTAATCCATTTGTTTAAATCGCTTGCCTGCATGATGGGCAGAACTGTGAGTGAGTTTTGACGTATATCAATCAGTTTAATGTATATGTGATGTGCCGGTATACGCTTCGTAACAACACCGACATTCGTAAATCCGGACCAGAAAAATATACAGTTAAAAGTAAATGCTTGGTAATCATAATACATGCAATTACTTTATTGGAAACACAGTCCAAAATATAACTTGGGGTAGGTATACAGGCCTAACTATAGCTTGCGAGTATAAGGATACATAAAATAATACGATCATGAAGAAAAGAATTATTAGTTCAATGAACGAATACAAACAGGTATTATTTAGACCATATATCAGCAAATAGAAAATTCCATTAGCAAATTAGAAAAAAGAAACACAAACTTATAACATAGTATTTAAACGACAATTAACATAAAACAATCGCATATAATATTTTAATACACACAGCAACTCTAAATGTACATCATTTTAAACAAAAGAATAACTGAGATAATAAAATAAACCAAAAACATATTCATGTAATTGTTGTTGTTTTTTAAATTCAGCTTGATTATATTTCATGATTTCTTTAAAAAATTTTACTTGAATTTATAATAAACATAAAAAAAGGCTCGGCACTTATAAAACAACCACTCGGCAAGCCTCGCCTTTCACTTTTTTTTACCTTAATACCTAATAGATTACACAACTACATGCCAGTAACCTGTTATTCTCTATGTACTGATCTATACCCAGATACAAATTCACGCGTTAATCAAGTGAAATGTGTTCATGTACATTACACTTAAAGAATATATGCAATGACACGTTGAAATGTTTATCTTGAAACAAGGTAGATAGCTCAAGACTTGGTTTGATGCAAAGTTGCAAAGAACAAATTGACAAAATTCTGCAGGCAAATCACACTATTCTTGACATAATTTTCACATTCCTTCAAGAATGGTAGTATTGTTTCACATTATCAATTTATCAATATATACCAGAAATATTAACGTGCATTCAATTATTGACGCTAAAAATAAACAACTCGGTATTTATAAATTGATTTTTTATATGTAATCCCTGCTTACAATGATAGTAAACTTAATAGTGAACTTAGTACTAAGAAGGGTGGAGATTTGAAAAATATAGTTCACGTCCTAAAGCTTGAACCAAATCAATCAGAATCGTGTTAGAATCGAAATAATATTTTTCTATCATGGTTTGTTGTCGAATAACCCACAGTAAGGAGTATAGATGCGTAGGAATTAAATCACGAGGGCGAAGCACGAGTGATTTGATAACACGCATCTATACAACTTACTGTGGGTTATTCGCCAACAAACCATCATAGAAAAATATTATTTCGATTCTAACACGATTCTGATTGATTTGGTTCAAGCTTTAGGACGTGAACTATATTTTTCAAATCTCCACCCTTCTTAGTACTAAGTTCACTATTAAGTGACGTCATTGAATTGTACAAACATATGACGTCATTTTCATTCATAAATATTTTGCAAATGACGTCACTTTCATTGAAAACAACAATGGTAAAAAATTGCAAATGACGTCACGTTTATTGAGCTACTGAAAAGCTGACATGCTATAAATGTTTTCTGAATTACGTTTCCTAATAAACAACATTTTTTGTAGACGTGGTTATGCCACTTATCACCAAATATACATGTATTGTTTCATTACATTTATATGCTACATTTATTATATTTCTTTCAGAGCGGGTTTTAGCACGTGCACTTTACTGCAGTGTTTTCTTTATTTATTCGGAACTATTTTCGAAACATTAAGCTCCGCTCATAAGTTATTGCAGAATAACCCGCACTTGATTTCCTTCTTTGTCTATAGAAAACAAGTCGCGTGCCTTGTTAGAATGTTCATTCAGCTTCTAAATATGTTCCAATTCCCATTAAGCATATTGTCTATCCATTCGGAACAAAAACAAAAGAGGGACTCTAAACGGTGATTTTAATTTATGAAATACAAAAACTACAACATTTGAAAGATAGAAGTCCCTTAAGGCTTTGATTGACTTCGTGATTAGTACAAATTCTAACAACAATACACTATCTTTATATGATATAACGACGAGAACCGGATATGATACAATAAAATTGTGAATGATCACCACGTCATAATCATTCATAATCTTATTACTCTAAATATTTGGTATGCAATTACTCCTTATTTCACAGCTACTAGCAAAAAGCAATATTATTTACATATTCACTCACAATCATTACTAATACAACTTTTTTTTTCAATTTTCAAATGTTTTTGCAGATGAAATATATTATGGAGTCAATTATCTTATACACGATAAAGTCAACAAAGTCTGCACAGCGAAGGCAGTATAGCGATTTTCTAATAATGGCCCTTGTGCGCTCATCTGAGTTCAAGGATTTGACCAAGTGATCTAGTTTTTGACCACACCTGACCCAGATTTAAATCTGCCCTTTATATTGTCATATAAATATTTTGTCCTGGTTTCATCAAGTTTGAGTCATATATTGGGCCTTAAGATTAGTAACAAGGTTTTTCAAAGATTTGACCTGGTGACCTAGGTTTGGGAAGCAAGGGACCAAGATTCAATCTTGGCCTAGACAATGTCAGGATTACAATTCCGGCAAAGTTTTATCAAGAATGAGTAATAAATTAGGCCTTAAAATGGTAACAATTGTGTCTTTTTTAAACATTTTACATAGTCACCTATGTTTACGCTAACTAGACTCAGATTAATTTATTGTCCAGATAAATATGCTGACCAAGTTTAATCAAGATCGGATAAAACATGTTACCTCTAGAATGATAATGAGCTAACAGTTGATGACATACAAAGCACAATACACGCTGAAAGAAAACGGGCGTAGGGTGATTACAATAGCTTGCCTTGACCACTTCATGCTCAGGTGAGCTAACTATAATGAATGACATTATTTCCATGTTTTGATCAGGTCTAATTGTAGCTAATCTGAGTGTCATGACTTTAACTAGGACACATTTTAAATGACGATATGACATTAAATATGAATAAAAGTCTAAAAAAATTTAATACATACAAAAACAAACATGCACTTCAAAACCAAAATTCAATGCTATTAATAAAATCGCAACCGTTTACCGAAAGTAAATTACATGCACTAGGTAAATTCCGTTCATGTAAAATTGTATAAAAAAGGAAAATAATAAAAAAGTTGAATTTAATTATAAAAGCTTCTTAATTTATTGAAATAGAAATTCGGTTAATAAATAAATAAAAGTATAAATTACGTAATGCTGTAATTACTTTCTTAATTTGCTTTCTTTGTCAATTAAAAAGTCGGAACTGTTTTTGTTTTGAACTCATTGATGTTGTCGTGGCTCAAAAATCCAACTATTAGTTTTCCCGTTTCTTCATTAAAGTAGACAGATGCAGGTTTTGCAATGTCAACAGAGATGGTATTGAGGATTGTCTTGCCGACTGTATCCACTTGACTTATGGAGTTGTCACCAAAGACGAAAACCTGCCCTGTGGCTGCCACATGTATGTTAGCTGTAATCCTGCTATGTTTGAATGCGGGATCCTGGAACGTAGCTGTGACTGTTCCATCCCTTGTCAGTGTGAGAAGCTTGTCATCATTCCCGTCCGTCACATAGATCCTCTTCCCATCAGGACTCACCCCAACACCTAAAACTAAATGAGGAATACAACTTACACAATCTGGCACGAAATCTTGAATATTAGTATTTCTTTCTAAATAGTATTTGCGTAAGCTCACTTATTCTCATATCAATAGTTAGCAAACAGTGATCGTTCAAATGTATAACCTTTAAATGGAAAAATACCTGAAATAAACAATAGGAAAATATTTATTAAAATAAACTAAATCAACTTTAAAAGACTTAAGCCAGTTATTCTTAAATAATATCAGAAATTTTGAAAAATTGGGACCGCATGTGATGCTTAGTGTGTTGAGCTTCTTTTGTTGTAAACAACATTATTAGTACATAACTCATTAATGTCATGATTGAGATACTTTGATAATTGAAATACCTGTCAAACAATTTTAATTGATCGGAGATGACGTTTCGGAACAGGACTAGAGTGCATGATTTCAATTAACGTCATTGTAACCCTTATAGAACATTAAAGTCGGCCCTTAACCATGTGCCTGACCTATGAAATTAACAGCCGTATTGATACAATCTACGCTCAGATCTCATCTTTATCAAGTTCATGCATATGTAAACACAAAGTGCAAAGCATCCCTGAAAAAAAGGAAAATAATAATGTACTCATATATCACCTCGGTATGGTTCAGTACTATCTTCGTATAACTTCTTAACTAACCGTCCGTCCATTGTGTATTCGTACAACGCAGTACCGGAAGTCACAAACACTTCTGCATCGACATGCGCAATTCCATAACAGACATGATTCATTTTTAGAACCTGTTTGCGTATAATCTTTCCGCCATCTACCCGTAAGAAATGAATCCCGTTAAGAGCATCGGCTCTATATTCGCTAACAGTCACCGCCATTTCGAAGGAGGAAATGCTACACATTGACCACGGATGAGTAGGAAGCTGAACTTGATCAATCACCTTGTACGCCTGATTAAGGAGTTTCACACACTTATTGTTAAAGTCAGCAATAACGAGATCCCCGTTGGAAGTCGTAAATATACCCGTAATCGCACATGATAATTTATCAGTAGCTGTTCGAACATTATATTCTGACTTGTCCTCGATGCTGAAAATCTTGTTTGGATCAACGTTATGTTGTGGATCGCCTATGATGATTTTCCCAAGATCAGTGCAGTCTGCATGACATTGAATCAATTCACGGTTAGGCTGGAATTTTATATCAGTTCCATCATTCTTGATCATGCTTTTTAGGAGTGAATCTGCTGCAGCAGTTTGAGCAATACATTTTCTTAACGTAATAAACGTTCGTTCAGGGAGAATATTGTCTTTGAGCTTAGCGCCATATATCTTTAACTTTGAAATACATTCTAAGCATCGCTTGGTGTCATCTTCAATGGAATTATTTAAGCGCTCGTGAATTGATTGCAATTCTCTTATGGTGTTTTGCTGAAGTCGGTCAAGATTCTCGTTGATCTGTCGACGTTCATCAAGTATTTCTTCACAAATTTGTTCGTAAGAAGCTTTAAGTGATTTTATGTTATCTTTTCCTCTGTCCACCATATCCTTTAAACGCTTCTGCGACTTTTCTATTCCTTTCGTCACTTGAACAAGGGGTATACGTTGTGAGTTTGATTTGGCCTGTTCAGCCAATGTAAACACCTTACTGCATTGCCTAAAATGCAAATGTGCTTTAAACGAGAGACGTATGGGTGTAGATTATTCTGATTATTCTATGTCGAGTCTTACGTCATGCTGATAATGTTGATGTTAATTAATGGCGATAATGTTGATGATGAAGATGTTGGTGGTGATGATTGTTATACATGATGATAAAGGCGATGGAGACGATGTTGTTGTTTTTTAATAGCAATAATGATAAAAATAAATATTTAAATACTAACAACAATAATGATATTGATGATATAATAATGATAATAATACTAATACTACTAATAACAAAGACTGTTTGTAAAACATGCATGCCCCCCATATGGGTTGTCCGTTGTAGTGGCAGCCATTGAGTGAATACGTTTTATGTCACTATGACCTTGACCTTTGACCTAGTGACCTGAAAATCAATAGGGGTCATCTGCGAGTCATGATAAATGTACCTATGAAGTGTCATGATCCTAGGCAAAAGTGTTCTTGAGTTATCATCCGGAAACAATTTTACTGTTTCGGGTCACCGTGACCTTGACCTTTGACCTAGTGACCTCAAAATCAATATGGGTCATCTGCAAGAAATGATCAATGTACCTGTATCAATGTATGAAGTTTCATGATTCAGGCCCAAGCGTTTTTGAGTTATCATCCGGAAACCACCTGGTGGAGAAACCGACAGACCTACCGACAGACCGACCGACCGACATGTGCAAATCAATATACCCCCTCTTCTTCGAAGGGGTGCATAATAATAGAAATGATAATCATAATAGTGAACTCAAAATCAATAGGGGTCATCTGCAAGTAATGATCAATGTACCTGTATCAATGTATGAAGTTTCATGATCCTAGGCCCAAGCGTTCTTGAGTTATCATCCGGAAACCACCTGGTGGAGGGACCGACAGACCTACCGACAGACCGACCGACATGTGCAAATCAATATACCTTCTCTTCTTCGAAGGGGGGCATAATAATAGAAATGATAATCATAATAGTGACCTCAAAATCAATAGGGGTCATCTGCAAGTAATGATCAATGTACCTGTATCAATGTATGAAGTTTCATGATCCTAGGCCCAAGCGTTCTTGAGTTATCATCCGGAAACCACCTGGTGGACAGACCGACAGACCGACAGACCTACCGACAGACCGACCGACATGTGCAAAGCAATATACCCCCTCTTCTTCAAAGGGGGGCATAATAATAGAAATGATAATCATCATAGCATATAATTATAGTAATTATTGTTATTATTAATATAACAATTATTATCATTATTAGTAGTAGTATTTTTGAAATTACAGTCGTTTTTTTCATTATTTTGGGAATGGGGCCCTGTCCCTTACTATTGGGGAAAAACATTGTTTTGACTAAAATTGGTAAACTTGTGTTGTTGATTTTTTGCTAACAAACACTTTAAAATTAAGAAGAAAAGTGATTTAAATATTATATTTACTAAAGTTCAACTTATAACGCTGGATTTACATTCAATTAATGGTGGTGGTGGTGGTGGTGGTGGTAGAATATATAGATACACACACACACACACACACACACACACACACACGTGAAACAGGTATGATTTGTACTTGGCCTTAACATAAATTTATATCAATACTCACTAACCTGTGTTTTAGGAGGAGACATAAATGACATAGCAACTGTTCATGATCTTCACAGAACATCGTTAGTTTCTCAGTCGTGTGCTCCTCACATAACTCTATAGTATCGTCCACTTTGTTCGCAACATACCAGCTTTCACCGTCAGATTTCGCTGACACCGCGTGATCCTTAAGTAGCTTTTTGTGCATTTTCACACATTCGTCGCAGTATGTTTTAAAACATATTTTACAATGAAACAGTCCTTCATTATGTATCCCATCCTCTTCGCAAACAGAACAACAAACGTCGTAAAATACGTCTGATGCTTTTTGCTGCGAATTGTTCAAGTTAGACGCCATTTTGTGATTTCTTTACAAAACCACTTTCGATTTCCATATGTCTAAACCGCGTGCCGAGTTTACCTACTAAGTTACTGTTAAAGGTGCCCTTTCACAGATTTTGGCATGTATTGAAGTTTGCCATTAAATGCTTTATATTGATAAATGTTAAGATTGGGTCTAAAAGCTCCAGTAAAAAAAAACAATAATAAAATTAAATAAATAAATAATCCTAAACTGGGCACGACACGAACCACTGAACCCTGGAGTAAAAGTCTATCGCTGAGACCACTTGGCCATTCGTGCTCAAACAATCAGTGAGGTATTTTATACTTTCAATCGTTTTGCGTTGCAACGCTTTATAATTTTCAGGTTTTTAAAACGTGGTAAGCTGCATTTAATGGATATTTTAGAGCATGGTAAATGTTCAGTATTACTTACAAATATCATAACTACAGCAAAAATGTGCGATTCTGAAACAATTTATTTTTATTCCGTCAATTTACAAAAACGTGAAAATGCCCCTTTAAGTGATAATTATATGTTTTACAGATTCGCAGGTCGGACTATTAGGCCAAATTTATTGTAGTTTGGTTTACGTATGGTTCATTCAAGGTTGAATACCAAATATATCGAATATAGCTGTACGAAAATAAGACATGTTCAAACTGCTCATAAAGCGAACTTCGACTAGTGATTTAAATTTACGGTTAAGACAGTATATCTTGTAAGCAAACATTCTATGTGGACTTTGTATTGGTATATGTATAGGTGTGTGTCGCTTTCATCCTCCGTCAATTATTAATTTGTATTAGACTATTGCTTTGATATCTGCCTAATATAATGCTACATGTACATATATTTTAATATTCGTTCAACAGGAAGTTGCCATATCATTCAATGTTTGGAGGTTAGTCATATTACTCGGAATGAACTATAAAGTCATCATTCTAGTAAAGAGGGGTCAGATTTCGCCCTATTGGCGCAAAAAGGTACCTTGTGCCTTCTAATTTCAATTTCACATGGTACCATTTTCCACCGGGGGGGGGGGGGGAGGATTTAACAAAACAAACAATTTGGTTCCTAGATGTAACATATTTTAGACACAAAAGGCAATAAACCCCGCACAAAACTAATTCCACAAATATTAAGCTCATTATTAGCACGTCAAAAGTCACCCTATTATATTCATTCCCGTTAAAAATGCAGCGTCGTAGCGATTTTTGTTTTCATTATCCCTTTTAAAATGGAACGGAGAGGTATGGTTAACAAAATAACAGGTTACAGTTTTGTAACTTATCAGGCTCAGCACGAATTATTTATTATAAGCCTGATTTATACAAACACTAGTGGGCAGTTACCCGTTATTCTCTATATACAGTAATATAATATTCCACATGACAATCGTAGATTCTAATTGTTCTATTTACCGTCACTTATTTATCTATTTACCGTCGTGGTATCGACCTATCTATCAAATGTAAAGTACTACGTAGGTCATGTTAACAACCTATCTATCTAATGTAAAGTACTACGTGTTTCATGGTAAGGGTTTAACAATCTTGTGGGAAGTACAAAGTCGATAATGGAAACGACAAACCAATCTTGTGTGAAGTACTAAGTAGGTCTTGGTAACGATAACCTATCTCATGTGAACGAGATAACCCAAACGAGTTCATAACGGAATGCATCCATTTTTTTATGCAGTATGTTTAGCTTTGCAAACAGCGACTCTGAAATATACAATTATGTAAACCAACCTTGCATCAGCCATTTTGAATCATGTGTTAAACAACATCATATATATCACCATTTAACTTTGAGCAGAAGGCTGTTTTGTGCATTTGTAGACATCTGAGGAGTTTTGAGACAAATGTAAAATGTGAGGGCCCGGTTTAAATACATAACCTACAGACACGTTTTTAGCTTTCTGCGTGACATCATTGTTTAAGCATGCCTTGTTACAGCATGAAAGAAAACTTTTAACTTAATATTTCATTATCTAAAGCAATTATAAACAAGATAACTATTGATGCAAAGCATCAAAGGGCGTCGGGAATTTCAGTGTAAAAGTTAATTTCAATGAAGTTACATGGAACGATTTTTTCTACTGTAAATATTAATATATTGGCCGATTATTTTAATCAAAATAGAAACAGATACAGGTATAACCATTATCTATGATTTTTTGTTATAACCCCCAAATGGGTGGCAGACTTCCCCCACCCCTCCAAGACGTTTCTTCCCCAGACGTTTCACCCCCATTTTGGGGGTGAAACGTCTACATAATATGAAAATGTGTATTTGAAGTAGTTATTTGTAATAATGCATTTGATGTGTCCTGAGTGATTAAAATATTAATTAATGATTTTTGATGGTTGTTTTTAGGGAAGCCTCTAACAAATTTTACCAATTAATTATACTTGTTTTTATAAGTGCCTGAATTTTTTCTTTTATTGAGATCATTGAAAAATTGAGTAAAAGCACAGCTTTGAAGTTCTTTGATGGTAATTTTAAGTGGAATACTATGATACATATTTAACAATTATAACTATTGTCTTAATGAATTGAGTAAAAGCACAACTTTGATGTTCTTTGATGATCATTTTAAGTGGAATAGTATGTTGCAAAGTAAACAATTATTGAATTAATCAATTCATTTTGCTACAAATTCAATTTTACCTAATACTAAACATACTGTATCAATATATGTAGTATTACATACGAGTCGCCGCACTTCAGTGCGACACCAATCATGTGACCACTGGGGTGTGGCAAGTCTTTACCCCAGGGGCATTATTTGAAGAAACTTAATAGATGACTACTAAATTTTAGCCCTGACCCTTGTGGTTTTAGAGATGAAGAATTTCGTAGTTTCCACTGTGTGTTCATCTGGAAAGCAAGTTACCCCAGTGCAGAGCCAATTTTGACCGCAGGGGTATACCTTGAAAAACGTTGTAGAGCATCATCGTATGATTTTAAATATTGAAGCCCTCACTCTTTTGGTTTTTATAGATTTGTACAGTTTTCATGTTTTAAATAAATATTTTTTATCATGCGACCTACATATGAAAAGGGCTGGAACAATTTTAATAAATTAAAAATAGATGCATCCGAGGATCACACCTGTCAAGTAATTGTTTAATCTTACAACTGCTCAAAGGGAAAAGTCGTAAACAGAAAAAGTGTACACATGCACCCCAAATACTAAAGTACGATGGACATCACGATATCCCAAAAGTTCCACATGAGCACCTTTTGTTCTGTGAGCTAAAGAAAATACACGAGTCAATATTAAAGAGTTTATTAAATGCATTGTACTACTTCTGACTGCATCAATTTCATGGTCTATATTTCCGATTTGGCAAAAACTAAAATGCGTGAAGAACACGCTTTATTAAATGGTGTTTATTTGTTATCTACTTACTTAAACCTTGATCAGACCCAACCGAAAATACTCAGATTTTTTTTATATTTCAATCCGCTGACCCAACCTGAAGTCAATGTTTGACATCTTTGGGCCATAGTTCCCATTATAGTTTGTATAACATATCGAGGCTATGTGAACAAAGTAGGATTGTATGAAGCAGGGTCAGCGAGGGCATCTAATTAAACAAAAAGACTCAAAAAAACCATAAAATATCAGTTGTTTTATTGGTCTTATTTCATGTCAAAATCAATTCACACTTTAATATACATTTCAAAACGCAGCTATAATATACGACCATGTCAATATCTGACTGGACCATCACGCAAACAGCAGGAGAAAAAGTCATTACATGATTAGGCTGAAAGTATACACACAGATGAATACAGATTAAGTCTTTAACAGACAGAGATAGTTGCCTCCATTTGTGTCAAACAGTTATTAAACATAATCACAGAAATACCATGTTTACATTTGGTGACGTAATAACACCATGCTATCATACCACGCCTACGCTAATTGGGCCATGTCATAATAAACACCATACAATACATTGATCTGATGACATAATAACTGCCCTACTCAACTCGTGAACTTGTGATGTCATGACCACTTAACAGATCCATCAACATGTGTCGTCATGATGACCTTGTACATGTACATGACATGTCATAGTAGTGACAAATACTCCTCGATGAGCGTATGAAGTAATATGCAGCATTTGCTAACAACCAAAAAAGGGACCTTTTAGCGTAGCAAGTTTTGTCACTAAGGATGATTTTTTAACAATGATGACCACAATACACTGCTAGATATGAAAACCAGAATGACAGACACTGCAAGGAGTTGTAATGGATTGTTAATATAGAGGATATTTGTTGGATTTGTTCAAATATTGATTTTAATTCACGAGTGATCATAGAAAAAATATTTTTTCTATGATGACTAGTGAATTAAAATCGATATTCCATCAACCAAATTCAACAAATTTTCATCTTATTTTATGATTTAAAATGATAATTTCTGTATTTTGCTGAAATAATGACGTCTTAACGTCATGAAACCACGTCATCTCACAGTTCAACATGTGACAGGCCAATCAGATAAAAAATATTTTTTCAAAGACTATCTCACAGAACAACAGTGAAATTTTCATGGTTAATTTCACTGTTTGAACCAGTGAATTATCAATTTTAATTCAACGACATTTCTCTATAAACCAATGGAAAGCATCAAATTAGATTTCAGTATTTGTTATCACATACCATGATAATTTACATCTTCAGAAACACTCTCAAAAATATGACGTGGTCGAATAGGTGTGTGAACATATTGGTACCTGCTTCACATAAGAGATGCCCATGAGTTTGTTGCACCATAATCATAACTTAACTTGATAATGTCCAGATGAAATTTAGACTAACATCCCCCCCCCACAAACACACCTCCCCATATTGCTTTGACACATCGGTAGATGTTTGACCATTTTATCAAGCAAAAAAATTGCTCCTTTACATAAGACATTTTATGCAAATAGAAAGAACAAGAGCTGTCACCATATGATGACTTATGCCCCCTATAAACGCTTGACAGAAGTTATGAGCTTTTTTCGAAACCTAAACGCAGATTTCGAAACCTAAACGCCGACCCTAAGTTCAAGGTCAAGGTCACAGGGGTCAAAATTTGTGTGCGTATGGAAAGGCCTTGTCCATATACACATGCATACCAAATATGAAGGTTATATCTCAAGGGACATAGAAGTTATGAGCATTTTTCGAAACCTAAACACAGATTTCGAAACCTAAACGCGGACCCTAAGTTCAAGGTCAAGGTCACAGGGGTAAAAAATTGTGTGCATACATGTATGGTAGGCCTTGTCCATATACACATGCATACCAAATATGAAGGTTATATCTCAAGGGACACAGAAGTTATGAGCATTTTTCGAAACCTAAACGCAAATTTGAAACCTAAACGTGGACCCTAAGTTCAAGGTCAAGGTCACAGGGGTAAAATTTTGTGTGCGTATGGAAAGGCCTTGTCCATATACACATGCATACCAAATATGAAGGTTATATCTCAAGGGACATAGAAACTATGAGCATTTTTGGAAACCTTAACGCAAAGTGTGACGGAAAGACGGACAGACAGTCCGATCACTATATGCCCCCTTTTCTTAGAAAGGGGGCATATAAAGTTCAATGGACAAAATGGCCACCTGTAGGGAAACAAAATTGTCCACTACTACTTCTTATGAAAATGGTGTCCAGTAACATTTAAAGTAGTTAAACAGACAAGAAATTCAAACAGACCTAGAAAACCCAACCAACCTCTTGATGACTTCAAACAGTGATGTTTTTGGAATAATTTGATATAAAATTCCATTTACATTTTTTGTCTGATTGGCCTGCCACATTTAAAAAAAAAGTTGAAGAACAAACTGCCAGTATATACATGTGATTCTTCAAACTTTGTTGGGGAATGAAATGATGAAGATCACAAACAAAATGAAAAGAACATCAGTAATACATATGTTCTTGCTAAATGAACACATAAAATTAATGATCTTTGGTACCGGTGGAAAATTGTTTTTAAGTTTTAAACTTACAAAATGAAAAAAATAAAGTATGATACATAATGTTTGAAATAGTGTCTGCTTCATTTTCAGAGGGGTTATCACCTGACAAACAAGATGACGAGGACCATGCCGAGCAGGTGTTTTTCAAATTTTCTTAGCCTGAGCTGTTATTTTGTGACCAGCAAAAAAATGCAGAATATAGTCAAGATATAGAGCAAATATTAATATGATATAAACGCTTATCACTTTCTTGCCGATTTGGCTGGAAAGAGAGCGGCATTTTAACAATTAATACAATCAATAAAAGTTATAAAACAGCGAAAAATAAATGTCTTGGCATGGAAGTGGCCATCTTGTTTTTCAAGTGATTACTCCCTCTGTAAGTACAAGATACAGAAAATGATCAGACCTGATAGACACGTTTGAACAGTGAAACTATGTTTAAAACATATAGGTCTATATTAAACAATTCTTAAATTCACATCCACAGATTATTATACATGAGTATACATGTATATATTATATTATACATGTGGTCGTCTCAAGGGCATTGTCAGATGATTGAGTTATTTCATCAACATTGAAGTAAATCCTACACTTCAAAACCATTCATTATCTTTGTTATTGTCACTAATTTCAAGACATATTTCATCTAAAGAATAAACATGAAGAGAGAAACAAAAGCCCTGCACATGTCAACAACAATATGAGTGTATAGTCACCATTGATACTACCCTGTCATGATTTATTTAACACAGTGTACAATTAGAACTTGAGAAATGTTAGATTTATATTTGTTTATTGACAAATACATTACAAGAAAGTGTTCTGATGTATAGTTATCAAACCTTAAAGTTGTAATTTAAAATGTGTCAGAACAAGAATCTGTTAGTCAGCTCCTGGCAAACAACACAATTAGGAAATATTAGTACCTGTGTTTAAAGGTTAAAGTTATTTATAGTTCATATTTCATGTGTTATATTCAACAGAGCAAAGTCACTTAAAATTTGATACATTTTTCACCTATCCTCACCCAAAAGAGAATCCAATCTCAAACATAGTTGCAACTTCCAATATTTTCTGTTGAAAGTCTCTTCGACACATATTTGTTTTCCCAGAAAGCTGGTGCGTCAGAGGCAAAGCTAAAATGGCTGTGTGCAAACAGCATAACCCAAGAACAGCCTGCGAGTAAAGTTTGAAAGGCGTCAATTTCAACCCTTAGATACTGATGAGCAGCAAACAGAATTAAACCTGAACAGACTGCAAGTTACTCGCAGGCTGTTCTGGGTTTATGCTGTTTGCACATAGCCATTTTAGCTTTGCCTCCGAGTGTGAAAGGCTTAAGTCAACATTATATCAAAACATGGAGCCTGGCTTATTTGGCTTTTTGGTGAAACGTAAAAAAATAACATCGAAATATATGTGTGTGTGTTTTTTGTCTAAAAATAATGCGTTCATTAATGAATATATATAAACAATATTTGACAATGTACTGCTGCCCTATAATAAACATTATGATATCAATACACAGTTTAAGTATTACATTTACTAAAAACATAACATTAATATTATGAATGAATTATTTTATATAACAAATAATTAATTGTACATTCAACACATCTACATTATATTTTAATTATAGTGCATAATTTTAATGATCATCCAAGTTACAAAACAACTGTTACTTAATTACATGTTTTAAGTACATGTATGTTAATCAATAACTTTGAGATACAAAAGCAGTGATCGTACGCCAGTTTAAGTTCAAGTTGTACACGTATACATGTATAAGTATTGCTTAACTATTCACCATTTTGTAATGCCAGCCTAAATTGAACTGTGTTTTAGAGTATTCAGCAGAATTATGTACACAAGTTCATATATGAAAAAAACAACATCACATTTCGAAATACCTAAAATTTTAATACAATGTTAGCCCTTACCACTTTTACGTATTTTAAGGCATTTGTAGTCCCTTAGAAAGTTAAATTTAATTGATGGCCTTTTTACTAGATCCAAGTTTAAAAGGTTTCAGTTCCGACCCTCATGAGCTGAAAACAGCATAAAACCTGAACAGTCTGCAAGTTACTAGCAGGCTGGTTTGGTTTTATGCTGTTTGCACATAGCCATTTTTACTTAGCTTCTAAGTGGGAAAGCGTTGACAGAAGAATTATGATAGCATACTAACAACAGAGGCAGTGTGCAATGGCCACTGAAAGTAGGCAGGATATCAGAATTGTCCAACAAAAAAATTTCTCTTTCATCACAAGTCTTGACTCTAGGCAGGCATTCACAAAGCTCTTTAGAATTATTTATTAAAAGTTCGGGGCATAAAACTTTGCGTAATACAATGCACGTAATAACCCCTCTGATTCAAATCCAAGACATATCTACCAAAAAAAAAAAACACAAGACGAGTCACTTCAAACACTACGTCTAAACGTATGTTTTGCATTACAATGTTTGAGTGTACAACAGATGTTATGTGATGTGATAATGAAATGTGATACTGTTACATAAGTTTAACACTCAAAACCTAGATGCACAAATGGCATAACAGAATATGAATGATGACTGATTATGGGTATAACATGATAAATGAACGTTACATACAATTTGATTGTTACAAGGGCTGTTTGAAAAACATGCATGCCCCCCATATGGGCTGTCTGTTGCAGTGGCAGCCATTGTGTGAATACGTTTTTTGTCACTGTGACCTTGACCTTTGACCTATTGACCTGAAAATCAATAGGGGTCATCTGCGAGT
The DNA here is from genome assembly GCF_020536995.1 of Dreissena polymorpha. NCBI lineage: Eukaryota > Metazoa > Mollusca > Bivalvia > Myida > Dreissenidae > Dreissena > Dreissena polymorpha. Next base: position 18,087,770 of record NC_068361.1, on the reverse strand, counting down.
CATGATCAATGTACCTATGAAGTGTCATGATCCTAGGCAAAAGCGTTCTTGAGTTATCATCCAGAATCAATTTTACTGTTTCGGGTCACCGTGACCTTGACCTTTGACCTGAAAATCAATATGAGTCATCTGCGAGTCATGATCAATATACCTATGAAGTTTCATGAACCTAGGCGTAAGCGTTCTTGAGTATCATCCGAAAACCATTTTACTATTTTGGGTCACCGTGACCTTTGACCGAGTGACCTCAAAATCAATAGGGGTCATCTGCGAGTCATTATCTATCTAACGATGAGGTTTCATGATCCTAGGCGTATGCGTTCTTGAGTAATCATCCGGAAACCATTTTACTATAATTTCGGGTCACCGTGACATTGACCTAGTGACCTCAAAATCAATAGGGGTCATGTGCGAGTCATGATCAATCTACCTATGAAGTTTCATGATCCTAGGCGTATGCGTTCTTGAGTTACCATCCGGAAATCATCTGATGGACGGATATACATACATACATACAGATATGTGCAAAACAATATACCCCCTCTTCTTCGAAGGGGGCATAAATAATAACCTAACACAGACCTACATTAGTACTCGAAAACACTGTTATTATATTGTAACAATTACTACAACAATTCTTACGATACTTACTCTGCAATTGATTAAAAGCTAATTTCAATTGTTTTATGGGAAAGTTGGATATAAAACAATAAGTACAAAAGGGCTTCTTTTGAGCAAAACCCTGTTTCATTTTACATATAAAGGATACAAAAGAGAAAAACAAAACAAAACTAGGCGTAAGCATTCTTGAGTTATCATCCGTAAACCATTTTACTGTTTAGAATCACTGTGACCTTGACTTTTGACCAAGTGACCTGAAAATCAATAGGGGTCATCTGCTAGTCATGATCAAGGTACCTATAAAGTTTCATGATCCTAGACCTAAGCATTCTTGAGTTATCATCCGGAAACCATTTTACTATTTCGAGTCACTGTAACCTTGACCTTTGACCTAGTGACCTGAAAATCAATAGGGGTCATCTGCTAGTCATGATCAATCTATGTATGAAGTTTCATGATCCTAGACCTAAGCGTTCTTGAATTATCATCCGGAAACCATCTGGTGGACGGACCGACAGACGTACGGACCGACCGACCGACATGGGCAAAACAATATACCCCCTCTTCTTCGAAGGGGGGCATGAAAACTAAGAAACATTTGAATTTCCAAGTGAAATTCTAACACAAACTTTACCAACATATTAAACTTATTAAAAGCAGCGTGTTTTCTTCGTGATTTCCATATTCAAATTGAAGTCTTCATGAGTCATCAATCAACATGAGTCTGAAAAGGGATTTGCAGTGCGAAATTGAGATCTATGAAAAATGTTGAAACTCCACAACAACTTCCACCAGTAGAACCGTTTTGTAGAATGGAGGTACTCACAATCAGGTAGAATGTGAATGGACAGATTGTGTAGAAGAAATATCAGCAATAGCAATATTTAGCAGCCTATCTAGTGAACACACAAAGGCTTTCAAGTCAGAGTCCCATTGACCAATTCATTCCGTTCGTCCAATCTCAATATCTCCATGCAGAACTTCTGACCAGTAGCAGTCAATATCTCACAGAATTTCAGAACAAAACTTTTATTATAACTGATACATTAAATATCTGATACAATTTTGCACAAAACCCTCAATTCCAGCCAGTAGAAGTTTATATTCCAAGGGTTCAGCGCAAGACTATCTCATCTAAATACGCAGTTTATATTCCATGAGTTCAGCGCAAGACTATCTCATCTAAATACGCAGTTTATATTCCAAGGGTTCAGCGCAAGACTATCTCATCTAAATACGCAGCTTATATTCCAAGGGTTCAGCGCAAGTATTTCATCTAAAAACATCTAATAAGCCGATCCAGTTTAAAGCCTAATCCCCTGATTCCTTGCTCGCTCATATGGGACTTAAACTAGACTAGTCATTATTTCTTTTTCTTCTTCACGGAGGCCTGTTGGGGAGGCGAGATTTCCTCCTTATCGGGTAGACTGGTTCTCTGCTCCTCCAGACGGCTGGACTGGACCTTCTGGATCAGCCCGAAGAAATCTTCGTCTGGGACGGTTGGGGCGGGGCGGTTGTGTGGTAGGGCACTACGCTGATCATCAATCCGGGATCCCTGCAAAATATACCGGGTTTTTAATTATTTTTTTAGGACCCATACAAAACACTTTTATAGAAGTGTATGTGGGGGGAGGGGGGTAAGGGTGGCGGCTGCATATAACAGGCAAAATGTCAACAAACATTTAAATGAATTTTTTTCTGGATTCCTAGAAAACACTCTTGAAGGGGTGGGGGAGGGTGAGCGTGTAGTACACACAAAAGGTTGGCTCATCCATTAAATATAATGCATATTACTGGTTTAGAAAAGATAAAGACTGGTTGTTTAGCTTTAATATGTAGAAATTCATTAAGAAATATTCATCTGACAGCTTGTATGACCATTTCTTAAACTTAACCAGAACATAACAGTACAGATCAGAAATTTATTACGATTTGTTCATAGAACACTATCAGTCATAATCATGTTATTATATTTTATAGACATATCATGAAGTCATTTGCAAAGTAAGTGATAATACAGTAATCAAAAGTGTACATTCCATCTAACATATTACATGACAGTGGTGGGAAAACAACAGGGTGGCAATCAGCTATTATGCTCTTAATATTAATCACATAATCAACAAAAATGCTTTGCATCATGCCATTTTCTCCTCGGAAACTCATTAGAAACTCCTGTTTAATGAACAAAAAAAGAGGTCACATCACATTTTTACCTGACAACGCATGAGCATTTCAAAGAAGCTGTCGTCTGGTACGTCGTTAACGTTTCTCTCTCGGAGGTATTGGTTGATAACGGCTTGGGAGTTGAGACCTGGAAACTGCGGTAGTGAGGCTCGCTGGTCGTTCATGCGTGACCCCTGAATGCCTGCCACCATGTCCAGAAAGTTCTCGCTGTCTGGGGTGGACACTGTGGAGAGATATGAACCAATAAGGTTAGGAGAATATAATAAAATGTTGCTGTCTGGCATAAACACTGCGGTATGATGTCAACCAGTCACGTATGGAAAATATAATAAAATAATTTCTGGGTAGACACTGCGGTTTGATGTGAACTATTATGTTGGGAGAATATAATAAAACAATGTCTGGGGTAGACAATGTGGTGAGATCTAAACCAGTCATGTTAGGAGAATATCACAAAACAGTCAAGAGAGAACATGATAAACAGCCTAATATCAAGAAAATAATACACAAGTAAAATGATGAACCAGTCTAATAATAAGTCAAGGACAAGGAAAATGGTAAACCAGTCACTATAGGTGTATACATCAATCAATAGAGGAAAAAAATATCAACCAGTTAAATAATGAAAATAATAGATAATAGAAAACAAGCAATGTGTTTGTGAAACACTATGTCCCCATATATTTGACCTTTGCCCTTGAAGGATGACCTTGACCTTTCACCACTCAAAATGTGCAGCTCAATGGGATACACATGCATGCCAAATATCAAATTACTATCTTCAATATTGCAAAAGTGTACATTAAATGAACGATTTTGACCCATATATTTGACCTTGAAGAATGACCTTGACCTCAAATTTTCCACCGCTCAAAATGTGCAGCTCCATGAGATACACATGCATGCCAAATATGAAGTTGCTATCTTCAATATTGCAAAAGTTATGGAATATGTTAAAGTTGGAGCAAACAAACACACAAACCAACCAACCAACAGACAGGGCCAAAACTTGTTTTTTTATCATTTGGCAGGTACAGATAATTATCTCCCTTTGAAGCTTATTACTTCCCTTGGATTTGTAAGGATGGCCTTGACCTTGACTTTTCATCACTCAAAAGTGCAGCTCCTTGAGATACACATGCATGCCAAATATCAAGTTGCTATCTGAACGGACATAGAAGTTATGAGCATTTTTTGAAACCTAAACGCAGAAAACTAAACGCAAAGTGTGACGGAAAGACAGATGGACAGACGGAAGGTCCGATCACTATATGCCCTCCTTCGGGGGCAAAAAATTAGAGGGAACAAGAGCTGTCACCATAGGATGACATATGCCCCCTATAAACGCTTTGATAGAAGTTATGAGCATTTTTCGAAACCTAAACGCAGATTTCGAAACCTAAACGAGGACCCTACATTAAAGGTCAAGGTCACAGGGGTCAAAATTTATGTGCGTATAGAAAGGCCTTGTCCATATACACATGCATACCAAATATGAAGGTTATATCTCAAGGGACATAGAAGTTATGAACATTTTTTGAAACCTACATGCAGATTTCGAAACTTTAACGCGGACCCTAAGTTCAAGGTCAAGGTCACAGGGGTCAAAATTTGTGTGCGTATGGAAAGGTCTTCCCCATATACACATGCATACCAAATATGAAGGTTATATCTCAAGGGACATAGAAGTTATGAGCATTTTTTGAAACCTAAACGCAGATTTTGAAACCTAAACGCGGACCCTAAGTTCAATGTCAAGGCCACAGGGGTCTATATTTTCGAGCATATGGAAAGGCCTTGTCCATATACACATGCATACCAAATATGAAGGTTATATCTCAAGGGACATAGAAGACATGAGAATTTCGAGAAACCTAAACACAAAGTGTGACGGAAAGACAGACAGACTGACAGACGGTCTAATCACTATATGCCCTCCTTCAGGGGCATAAAAATTAAAAACAAGTCAAGTGAGCTCTTAAAATGATTAAACCAGTCTGGAGTTTCTAATATGATAAACCAGGTATTGAACCAGTCTATTGTTGACTCCTTTGACAAATGTATGGAAACAGTAAAAAAAAAATTTTTAATTGGATGAAAATAGGAGACAATGACTGATGTCTTAGTAGACAGCCTGCAATGACTGCTATCAATCATATATGACTCTTATAATTGACAAACTTATAACATTTGGATCATAAGTGTCCTAGATCTAACGGGCAAACAATTAATAAACAGATGGAATTGTTTCAGTTGCAGGATAACTTTACTTTTTAAGTTTTTGCAAGATCCTATTTCTTATGTTTTCACTGTTACCAAAACCCGCAATATTTGTCAGACAAAAAAAACCCTGAAATAATGTGTATTTTCCCCATATTTATCCACATACCGAATTTCATAAATTTAGCTTCTGTTATTTTTGAGTTCTCATACGATCCATATTAATCTGAGAGACGTAGCTGTAATAACCCTAATGCTCCCATTGTGGCTCTCTATCCACATATTGAGTTTCTTCAAATTAATTTAAGTACTCTTTGAGTTATTGCAGGATGCAGATGATTGGGACAGTCAGACACACAGACTTGGACAATGGTCCCGTTTGGTTACACGGGTAGAGGACTAATTAAAGAGAGAACCCGTAATGCTAACACATCTATGTGTGACAAGTGCACAAAATTAATATGAATCCATATAAGCCTGGGAAAACGGGGCTGAATGAATGAGCGTTAAGTGTCTTCCAACATTAGACAGGACAGTCTGTTTATCAGAGACGACACTTTCCCCTGTAATGGAATTTTTAAGTTGTCTTCATAGCGAAAATCAATGTTAGGCAGAGAGTGTCGTCCCTAATCTGGGTCTACACTTTGAGCATGTGCATTAAGGCCTATTTTTCCAGAGCAAGACTCATATATGAGCAGATACACTAACACATTTCTGCCTAACATCAGTTCAACACTTACCCAGTTTGGGTTTGTTCTCCTTGTTTTCTGACTCCAGGAGTCCATTTTTCTCCCCAGGCAACTTGAGGCTGCATCGCTGCTCGTCGAAACGGCGACCTTGGAACTTGCTCAACAGATCAAAGAAACCATCATCTTCTGGGGACAGTGTCTGAATAAAAGAAATTGTATAACTATCACAGGATTGATGAAAGACAAAGCTTGCACCAATTATAATATACTACAGCTTACCTCAACCATAGGGGCCTGATTCTTGGCTATGCTTGTCTCTGATGTAGCTACAGCTTACCTCAACCATAGGGACATGATTTTTGGCTTTGATTTTCTCTGATGTGGCTACAGCTTACCTCAACCATAGGGGCCTGATTCTTGGCTTTGATTGTCTCTGATGTGGCTACAGCTTACCTCAACCATAGGGACCTGATTCTTGGCTTTGATTGTCTCTGATGTGGCTACAGCTAACCTCAACCATAGGGACCTGATTCTTGGCTTTGATTGTCTCTGATGTGGCTACAGCTTACCTCAACCATAGGGACATGGTTTTTGGCTATGATTGTCTCTGATGTAGCTACAGCTTACCTCAACCATATGGGCCTGATTAATGGAGATGATTGTCTCTGATGTGGCTACAGCTTACCTCAACCATAGGGGCCTGATTCTTGGCTATTATTGTCTTTGATGTGGCTACAGCTTACCTCAACCATAGGGGAATGATTCTTGGCTATGATTGTCTCTGATGTTGCCACTGTCATGGATTTCTGCACCTTGGGTATCTTAGGTCTTGCCCCGCCATGTACTGGGATTGTCTCTCCTTTCTTGTCCGGCGTGAGCTTCATCTACTCCATCTTTTCCATGCTGTGTCGCCGGGAGACGCCGGTACGTCGGTCTGGAATTTAAAAATAATAATTTAATTTTTCATAATTTTATGTAATATGTAAATTTACATATATATTTAATAATAGTTATATATTATTATTTCATATAAAAAATACAATGAACAATTTTATTTTATTGTATTTTTTTCATTTTATGTTTCATTTTAATAAATTTTCAATGATTTTAAAATATAGGCAATTTTATATAATTTTGTAAATACTTATAAAAAAAAATTCTTTTAAACAAAAAATATATTTGATACTCCAGTTGTGTTAATTAACCCCTTAGCACTTAGATATGCACTTTGACTCATTTGTAGTCCATTAGAAAATCGAATTAAATTAAACACCTATTCATGCTAGATCCAATTTTTAAAGGCTCCATTACTAACCCTGATATTGAGATGAGCAGCAAACAGCATAAAACCTTAACAGCCTGCAAGTTGGCTGTTCTTGAATAATGCTGGTTGCATACAGCCATTTTCACTGGACTTACTGCATGGGCACCAACTGTCATCCCAGATCAGCCTATGCAGTCCTCACAGGCTAATCAGGTATAACACTTTCCGACTAGATTGGATTTTCTTTAAAAGAGACTTCCTAATAACAAAAAATTCAGAAAAAAGCGGAAAGTCCTTTGTTGACCGCACAGGCGTATCTGGGACCTGTTAGGCATGTGCATTAAGCCCAGTTTTCCCAGAAAGTGAATTGTTAACAAGCTATAACATACACATTCCAACATCCAGATGGTCCAAGGGGCTGGGCCTGTGACCTTCGTCTGGCCCTACTTTAATGCCCAGCACTGACTTGAGGTCAGCAAGGTTCATCTGGGCAGTCACCTGACCTGTCTCATCTCCAATCTGAAAACACATCTTCAAGCAATATATGTGAGTTCAATTATGGAAAAAATGTGATTAACGCAGGTGCATAAAAGGTCCTATCAGATTAGCCTTGTTAGTACACTGCACTGTGCCCACTGCACAGGCTAATCTGGGATAACGCTTTGGGCACATACATGAAGCCTAGTTTTCCAGAATGAGGGAAAAAATATTCTGTGTCCAATAAACACTGATGCCCTTGGTGGAAGCCTTGTCAGTATTGATTCATTGGCCCATTTGAATAAGGCCTAGTAGACAAATAGGGTGTAAAGGTCAAAAATGAAATCATGTGATTCGGCTTTGTAAAGTGTTCATAGATAATAGTCATGCAAGTATTCATGCCTTGCAGAAAGTGATATGGAAGCAGCAAAAAGAAAGTCAATTCAGGTAAACCAAGAAATTTAACTTCTGAATTAGTCTTAAGTAAGTGTTTAAAAGTAAGTCAATGTCAAGGTCAAAATGAGGTCAGTAAATATGTGTGTGTTGATAGTGTTCAAAGACATTAGTCATGCACGTATCAAAGCTTTGTAAGAAGCATAATTGATGTTAAACAAAACACTTATTTTTGGTAAAACTTGTACAGACGGACGGACTAATGAACAAACGCATGAACGGTTGGTCAGGCCAATTACTATACGCTTCCAACATCAATTGATTCCAGAAGCACAAAACTACCACTTATTGTAAAATAACAGTTTAGACCCCATACTTTTTTAAAGCAATCAAGCAATTAACATTAAATTATTTAGATTGACTTAATGTTGGACATGGATATTTACATTTTGTAGAAAAGGACAATTTTACAACTCAGGGGCCATAACTCTTCCGTCCAGAGCTCACCAAACTAGGATCTTTGTCTTAAGGACACTATATAACTGGAATCATATCAATAAAAAGGAACTGACTCTTCAATCGGAAGACAGTCCAGAAGTGTTGGTTAAAATTGTTCCTAAAAAGTGATCTCATAATTTCAAAACAGATCCTGTTCAGAAAAGCAAACATCCTTCCTAACTTTTAAGCATCCTATTTTTCCAAATTCTCAAGGTACAAACTTCGAAGATTCAAGTTAGTTTTCTTAAAATGAGAAATTTGTTCAATGCGCAACAAAAAATATTGTCTATAACATTTATTTCTGCAACATATTGTTTGCTTTCTGTGTGCATCGCAAACATTCACTTTACATGGTGTGAAAAAAATGTTGGGGAAAAAAATTGAATCTTTAAAATTCAATAATTATATTCACTTTGGATTCACAGTGAATTTGTACACATTAGGAGGGCATGATCAGTTTCCTGGCTTACCTCTTTAGAGATCTCGAGATGTTTGCTGGCATACTGGAGAGCCTCCTCGTTATGCCCGAGGGCCGTGTGGGCGTTCCCGAGGCTCCAACACGCCCGACCCTCCCCGACCCGGTCTTCAAGCTCCTGGGCGATCTTGAGGTGCTTCATGTGGAACTCTATCGCCCGCTCGTAGTCCTTCAGGAGCGTTTATGTGTTCCCAAGGCTGTAACATGCCTGGGCCTCCAGCGCCTTGTCACCCAGCTGTTTGGCAATTTGTAAAGTTTTTCTGTTGAAAATATAAAAATGAGGGATTTTTTTATACATCTAAATTCAGAAATGTACAACTGTGGAACAAAATAGATACAACTTTCACTTCTTTTAGGAATTTTTCAGATGGCAATTGGGATTTTATTTCCACTATTGAGAGAGTGCTGTTTATGGGTACTTTAAGGATGAAAAATGCCTGGGCCTCTAAGGCCTTATCACCCAGCTGCTTGGTAATTTGTAACGTTTATCTGTGAGAAAAATACAATTATAGTGCTTGCTTGGTGATTTTCTGTGGAAAAATGTAATACAGGAAATTGAATTGAAGCAGAATTCTGCTTTTTGATGCAGGCTTTTTGCAACATATGATAATACTTCTTGTTTGGTTATCTGTAACGTTTTTGTGTGGAAAAATAAAATGTACATTGCTTGTTTGGTGATTTGTAACATTATTCTGGGGAAAATATATGATTGCTAAGTGATTTGTAGTGATATCTTCCCCAGAATAATGAACACAGCTCTTGTTCTTTGTAATATTTGTCTATGGTTATATAAAATAAGAGTGCTTGTTCGGCAATGTGTAATGCTTTTCTATGGAAATATAAAATAAAAGTGCTTGCTTGATTTGTAACGTTTTTGTTTTAGGAAGAGTATAAAAGTTTGTAACGTTATTCTGTGGAAAATAGTATCTATTGTGCTTGCTTGTAACATTTTTCTAAGGAAAATAGGCAATTTGTTTTTCTGTGGACAAATACACGAATAGTTCTTGGAAAAATATGTTTATAGTGCTTGGCTGGTGATTTGCAACATTTTTGGTAGTAAAATATAATAATTGTGTGTTTGGCAATTTGTAACATAATTATATGCAGCAAAATATCATAAGTAAGTGTTTGGTGATTTATGCGTTTTAAGGAGAAGAATTAATGTGTAGCTTGATGATTTTTTTTACCAATAAACATATTTTCTTACCTGCACATAAAATAATAACAAGAGGGCCATGATGGCCCTGAATCGCTCACCTGACTCATTAAGATCAGATGAAAACTATGACCTCTATTGTCTACACAATGTTTTTCTATGATTTGACCTAGTGACCTAGTTCCTGACTCTAGATGACCCAAATACAATCCCAATCCAGATTTCATCAAGATAAACATTCTGACCGCAGTTCATAAATATTGGATGGAAACTGTGACCTATATTGTCAACACAAGGTTTTTCTATTTATTTGACCTAGAATTTTACCCCAGATGACCCAAATACAATCCCACCCAGATTTCATCAAGAATTCTGACCAAATTTTATAAAGGTAGGATGAAAACTGTGATCTCTAATGTCTACACAAGGTTTTTCTATTATTTGACCTAGTGACCTAGTTTTTGACCCCAGATGACCCAAATAAAATCCCAACCCAGATTTCATCAAGATAAACATTCTGACCAAATTTCATAAAGATTGGATGAAAACTGTGACCTCTATTGTCTACAGAAGGTTGTTCTATTATTTGACCTAGTGACCTTGTTTTTGACCCCAGATGACCCAAATACAATCCCAAACCGGATTTCATCAAGATAAACATTTTGACCAAATTTCATCAAGATTGGATGCAAACTGTGACCTCTACTGTCTACACAAATTGTTGACGGACGGACGCACGGACAAACGCAGGCACGCACAACGGACGCCGGACATCACACGATCACATAAGCTCACCGTGTCACTTCATGACAGGTGACCTAAAAATATGTGTCGGAGATAAACATGAACAGTTGTGGTTAAAATCCCATAGAAACAAGGGCTGTTTGTAAAACATGCATGCCCCCCTATATGGGCTATAAGTTGTAGTAGCACCCATTGTGTGAATACGTTTTTTTGTCACTGTGAATGGTGGTGGTGGTGGTGGTGGTGGTGGTGGTGGTGGTGGTGGTGTAGTAGTAGTAGTAGTGGTAGTAGTAGTAGTAGTATTAGTAGTAGTAGTAGTAGTAATAGTAGTTGTAGTAGTAGTAGTAGTAGTAGTAGTTGTAGTAGTAGAAGTAGTAGAAGTAGTAGTAGTAGTAGAAGTAGTAGTAGTAGTAGTGGTAATAGTAGAAGTAGTAGTAGTAGTAGTAGTAGTAGTAGTAGTAGTGGTAGTAGTAGTAGTAGTAGTAGTAGTAGAAGTAGTGGTAAAAGTAGTAGTAGTAGTGGCAGTAGTAGTAGAAGAAGTAATAGTAGACGTGGTGGTGGTGGTGGTGGTGGTGGTGGTGGTGGTAGAAGTAGTACTAGTAGTAGTAGTACTAGTAGTAGTAGTAGAAGTAGTAGTAGTAGCAGTAGTAGTAGTAGTAGTAGTAGTAGTAGTAGTAGTAGTAGTAGTAGTAGTAGTAGTAGTAGTAGTAGTAGTGGTAGTAGTAGTAGAAGTAGTAGTAGTAGTAGTAGTAGTAGGAGTAGTAGTAGTAGTAGTAGTAGTAGTAGTAGTAGTAGTAGTAGTAGTAGTAGTAGTAGCAGTAGTAGTAGTAGTAGCAGTAGCAGTAGCAGAAGCAGTAGCAGCATTACAAGACCAATACTAAAGAATGATCAAATGGGAAAAGGTAACCTAGCACTGGCAGTAAATGTTGGGTTCATTTACAGGTCAGATTTGAAATCTAGTTAGGGTTAGGGTTAGGGTTAGGGTTAGGGTTAGGGTTAGGGTTAAATGTAAAATGAGATTTTGAATGAATTAAAGGGAGGCAAATCTGTATTAAAAAGAACATGCATAAACCGTAGTTGTTTCCCTTGTTTGAACCATGCTAAATCCTTACAAGTTTGGAAATAATTGGATGAAAAATTTGGACTTCATTGCATAAACACCATTTTCTCAATTCAAGGGGAGGTAATTCTGTACTTCATGGACCAATAATGCTCATTTTTTGTAGGGTTCGTGTCCTCATTGATATAAAGACACTGTGCAAATTTGGAAAGGATCGGACAAAAAATGTGGAAGATTTTTAAAGTTTTCACAAAATAGGCAAAAACGAATAAACATGCAAAGTTCAACGAGTTCCTGCGGCCATGTCTTTGAACAACTTTCTCAGGGGAGCCTTCAAAGGTCATCCCTGTGAAATTTTTTGAAAATCTGATGAGCGGTTTCTGACAAGAAGATTTTTTAAGGTTTTTACCATATATGGTCATGGCGGCCATCTTGGTTATGTGATCAAATTTTTTTTAACAATTCTTTTGTCCCATGACCTAGGGATGCTCCACATGAAATTTAGTTGAAATTGGCTCAATGGTTTAGTAGAAGAAGATGTTTACAAATTGTTTACAGACAGACGGACGGATGGACGCCGGACGCTGAGTGATCACAATAGCTCACCTCGAGCTATCGGTCAGGTGAGCTAAAAACAGGATAAAAGATAAAAAAAGTGAGCATAGAAGGTAAATGGGTCCGCACATAATGTTGCCTCTGGCTCGGAAAGGACCTCATTAACTTCGAAATACACACCCAAACAAGGTAACGGTTTTACTGCAGAAAAAGTTCACACAGTTTTATGAAATCACAAAAAAATAATAACAAAAACAAAAAAAGAGATGTGTTTGTCAGAAACACAATGTCCTCTACTGCGCCGCTTTGAATAACATTTTTTTTTGGATTATATCCCTTTAAAAAATATTACTTCCCTTGTTAAATGATCTGTACCTGCCACATGCAATAAAATAACCTTCAATATTGAAAATGTTATGGCCAATATTAAAGTTTTCGGACGTACACACAGACAGTTTAACTGCTATTTGCCACCCTACCGGGGGCATAAAAAACAACTTAGTTCATTCTTATACCCACCTTTAGTGTTCAGCAGCTACTTCAAACTCTCCCAGGAATATTTGGGCATTGCCTAGGTTACTGTAGGCCCGTCTCTCGGCAGCCTTGTCCCCAAACTCACGGGCTATTGCTAACCTCTACAATACAACACATGGAGGATGTTATATACGGACAGGGTATTGCAGGTGCATTGTGCAGTCTGGTCAGGGACTACACTGTACTCTATTGAGACAACAAAACCTTGTGTGACTTTATAGCACAAAGGATAGCTCCTGACCAGACTGGAATAACTTTGTGTGACTTTATAGCACACAGGGCAGCTCCTGACCAGACTGGGAAAACTTTGTGTGACTTAATAGCACACAGGGCAGCTCCTGACCAGACTGGGAAAACTTTGTGTGACTTTATAGCACACAGGGCAGCTCCTGACCAGACTGGGAAAACTTTGTGTGACTTTATAGCACACAGGGCAGCTCCTGACCAGACTGGGATAACTGTGTGTGACTTTATAGCACACAGGGCAGCTCCTGACCAGACTGGGAAAACTTTGTGTGACTTAATAGCACACAGGGAAGCTCCTGACCAGACTGGGATAACTTTGTGTGACTTTATAGCACACAGGGAAGCTCCTGACCAGACTGGGATAACTTTGTGTGACTTTATAGCACACAGGGCAGCTCCTGACCAGACTGGGATAACTTTGTGTGACTTTATAGCACACAGGGCAGCTCCTGACCAGACTGGGATAACTTTGTGTGACTTTATAGCACACAGGGCAGCTCCTGACCAGACTTGGAAAACTTTAAGTGACTTTATAGCACACAGGGCAGCTCCTGACCAGACTTGGAAAACTTTAAGTGACTTTATAGCATACAGGGCAGCTCCTGACCAGACTTGGAAAACTTTAATTGACTTTATAGCACACAGGGTAGCTCCTGACCAGACTGGGAAAACTTAAAGTGACTTTATAGCACACAGGGTAGCTCCTGACCAGACTGGGAAACTTTAAGTGACTTTATAGCCTGACCAGACTGGGAAAACTTTGTATGACTTTATAGCACACAGGGCAGCTCCTGACCAGACTTGGAAAACTTTAAGTGACTTTATAGCACACAGGGCAGCTCCTGACCAGACGCACGTTACGCACATGCATTAAACCCTTTTTTTATAGAGTACTGCACATATGCATGAATATATGGAAGTACTTTTATAAAGAATACATTACTTTCTGTACTGGAACAGGATTAAATAGATAAAAGAAATCCCACTGACTTATGGTTATGCTGTCATTTGTCTCACAACACTCATGCCCGTAAAGACAAAACAGAATATGAAGATAGGGCACATTTCAATAATTTCATGTATGCTAATAAGCCCCTAAGCACCTGGTAAACGTTTGAAAGCTTTACTTTGCAAATAATTTTTTCCAAATGAACCTGGTTCTGGGAAAACTGGGCTTAATGCATGAGTAACAAGATGTGTTTGTGAAACACTATGTCCCCCTATATGACGTTTGACCTTGGAGGTTGACCTTGACCCTTCACCACTCAAAATGTGCAGCTCCATGAGATACACATGCATATCAAATATAAAATTGCTAGCTTCAATATTGCAGAAGTGACATTACATGAGCAATTTTGACCCATATATTTGACCTTGAAGGAAGAGCTTGACCTTGACCTTTCACCACTCAAAATGTGCAGCTCTATGAGATACACATGCGTGCCAAATATCAAGTTGCTATCTTCAATATTGCAAAAGTATTCATAAAATAAGCGATTTGGGCCACATATATTTGACCTCTGACCTTGAAGGATGACCTTGACCTTGACCTTTTACCACTCAAATTGTGAATCTCCATGAGATACACATGCATGCCAAATATCAAGTTGCTATCTTCAATATTTCAAAAGTATTCATAAAATAAGCGATTTGGGCTACATATATTTGACCTCTGACCTTGAAGGATGACCTTGACCTTTCACCACTCAAAATGTGCAGCTCCATGAGATACACATGCATGCCAAATATCAAGTTGCTATCTTCAATATTGCAAAAGTATTCATAAAATGAGCGATTTTGGCCACATATATTTGGCCTCTGACCTTGAAGGATGACCTTGACCTTTCACCACTCAAAATGTGCAGCTCCATGAGATACACATGCATGCCAAATATCAAGTTGCTATATTCAATATAGCAAAAAATATTGCAAAATGTTAAAGTTGACGCAAACCAACCAACCAACAGACCAACCAACAGACCAACAGACAGGGCAAAAACAACATGTCCCCCACTACTATAGTGGGGGGACATAAATATTGTCTCTGATTAACCTGTGCGTACTGCGCAGGCTAATCCGGGAAAGACAATTAACAAAGATGCATTAAGCTTGTTTTTTCCAGAGCTTGGCCCCAATAATGACAACCAGATAGCTGCCCCTAGCACCTCTACTCTATCCCTACCTCCTGATGGTAGATGATTGCCTGACTGAAGTTTCCCAGGAGATAGTGAGTGTTGCCAAGGTTACCACAAGCGCGACCTTGAGCTGCCCTGTCACCCAGCTCCTGGACTATAGCTAGATTGGCCCTGAAAAACAGGACAAAAAGTTTGACTTGTAGTCATATTTCATTCAGTGAACAACTGTAAGCTAGCTTGCCTGCCAACAATCCACATCCAAAATGTGTCGTCGTAATACGTCCCATTTACAAATACAGTTTCATTTCACAGATTTTATGTTTGACATTTCTTAAGCTGGTCTTCTCCATAGAAATCCATACCATAATTATTTCACAAGAAGAGCTATGTTTGTGAAACATAATGCCCCCTACTGCGCTTTGAAGCCGCACGGCAGTTATTTCAGAAACAAGAGGGCGGACACCATGCTAAATCCCTGAAATACACTAAGTGACCCCGTGACCTAGTTTTTGACCTGGCATGACCCATATTCGAACTTGACAAGATTTTGTCCTGATACAACTTCTGACCAAGTTTGGTAAAGATCAGATGAGAACTACTTCAATTAGAGAGCGGACACCATGCTAAATCCTTGAAATGCACTCAGTGACCTCGTGACCTAGTTTTTGACACTGCATGACCTATATTCGAACTTGACCTAGATATTGTCTAGATACAATTTCTGACCAAGTTTGGTAAAGATCGGATTAACACTATTTGAATTAGAGAGCGGAAACGAAAAGTGTGACAGACTGACAAACAGTGCGAAAGCTATATACCCCCTTTTCTTCGAAAGGGGGCATAAAAAGATAAACGTAAAAAACACACACAAAATCAGCAACCATTACAACTTCACACACAGATTTTGTTTTGATAAGACAAAAGAAATCCCAGTTTTACAATACAATTTCTTTTCAACAGAAATATTTTTTCAAACTGTGAGCCTGTCCCTTCTACCCTTTATCACTCATATTGACCCTTTGTAGTCCTCTAGAAAATCTAATTTAATAACAGAACCATCTTAATAGATTCGAGTTTTAAAGGCTTCATTTCCAAACGCAAGATACTGACGAGTAGCAAACAGCATTAAACCTGAAGAGCCTACAAGTTGCTCACAGGCTGTTCTGGTTTTATGCTGGTTGCATTTAGCCATTTTTATTGTGCTTCTGTGCGGTTTAACTAGCCATATTCACCAGCAGCCAACTCACTCATAGTATTCAGCAGCTTTGAACAGACACTCCTTGACCTCTGCAGGGAATTCCCCGGGGTCCTGGTTCCCGATCGCCCGGTGTGCTTCCCCTTTGCATGATACATGTTGCCAAGGTTGTAAAGGGCCCGTGCCTCACCGATCTGTGTATGTAAACAAATAAGTACATATTGCATAGGTTATACAAGGCCCTGTCATTGCCAATCTGTGGATGAAAATGGATAAGTACACTGTGATGGCCATGGTTGTCTCACTGATCTGTGGATGCAAACAAACTGTTTAATGACTTGCTGACTTTGTAAGCAGCACAGATAATCTCAGGATCTGTATATGAAGCAACTGATAATTACCAACTGATATGCTTGGTATATTTTTGTGCTCAGGTGAGCTAAAAAGCCCAGATGACGATATATAAACTATAAAGCTCAAACCTCTTTTACCAGCGCAAAGAATAGATATTTTTGAATCAGCTTTACTTAAATTCCTAGCCAATCATATGAGTTCCATTTGGAATTGTAAATATTTCCTAGGTTATGTGAGGCATGTTCTGGGAAAACTGGACTTAATGCATGTTGGTTGAGTGCTGTCCCAGATAAGCCTGTGCAGACATGGTCTGGGAAAACTGGGCTTAATGCATGTTCATTAAATGCTGTCCCAGATTAGCCTGTGAAGACATGCTTATCTAGGACAACACTTTCCACCAATTATGTTTTTTTGTTTAGAAGAGATTTCCTTTAACAAAATATTGCTTCAACTCAGAAAATGTTTCCCTAATTTATTCTATGCAGACTGCACAAGCTAATCTGGGAAGCACTTTGCCCGCATGCATTAAGCCATGTTTTCCCAGAATTTATGTTATATAATGCTGGGCCTGATCAATATCTACCAAAGTTTAAAATTGACAAAAATGTCAATCTATCATTGAGGTAGTTAATATGGTTCCAGTAAAGAAAATAATTTGTATTTGTTGCAAAGACAAAGCCCTTGTTGGGGGGGGGGGGCATTGCCCGAAGCTAAAAAAATGTAACAAATTAGAAACAATTTTAAGTAAGGTAAAAGTACTTCTCTCATGCTTCTTCAAAAGACCATCTTCTTATTTTCTTCATTTATATATTTATAAGAATGTATTAAAATAAAAAATAATTGCATTAAAACCAATGAAGAACAGGTAATTATGGACCTAATCGGCAGAGTTGCATCCACACATATATTAATCTCTATTTTCAAAACACCCCAGTATACACACTAGGTTAATAGATATGATAAGTGCATTTTCATAATGCCCAACACTAAATCCAGAAGTGTCTGGATGTCCTCTTTAATCAGTATTCAGTACATTAACTGTCTCAATAATGACTCAACTAAAAGACTGTAACGATAAAGATACTATTTGTTTTATTTGAAATTAATGCAGAGGAAATGTAAATTCCAATTTATTTGCAATGAAATTTTGTTAAAAAGAACAACTAACTTTAAACCAAAATCAACAGATCTCAATGTTCTCTGTGCTACAAAGTTTTTTATCCAAAAATCAATACACACAGGCTTTCCATGCGTGTGGCGTGATGTTGTACATTGGTGCATTAATTTCGCGTGCTTTTTGTAGGGACAAAAGGTCAACATGAAATACATTTGAAGCGAGAATTTATTAACGCCGTGTTAACATAAACAATCAGAAGTGTGTTTCAGATTACAAATAGATGTCCAATTGAACTATATAGGTCAGAGGTGTCGCGCTTGATTAAATACCGTGACATCATTGTTCACAATTCTGGCAGTGTGGTATCGAAGGAGACTTCCTGCCCTCTGACAACTGTAAACTTTACAACACCGTAGATCTGGTATTTTAGAATGCATTGCGGGCGGTTTTTATTGAGTTACTTGAACTGGCGCCTGCTATCTTTATGGTTCCTACCCCCCTACATCCCTAATAGTTTCTCAACGGATTTACGCTACTAGGAAAAATGGCCTTGGCAGCGATCCAAAAAACAGAATACCGGTTTAATCCGGAAAATTTTCACTCATAAAAATTCACCATAAGTTTTCAAAAATCAATATGCAGAATCAATTAGCTGTTCTCAGCTTTTGCATTTTAAAGGCTATAACATGATAAGCCATCATGCAACACCCACTCACCTGATTCCATGTCCTCATTTAAAAATCAATCTGCTTAACAAGCAACAAAATCCAAGTATGGAAGCTGGTCACTCTATTTTATCGAAGATAAAATCTCAATTAGCAAACAAAGCTTCTTCAAGTGCTGATTTGATTTTTTTCAAAAGATTGAAGCTCAAGGAAACAATAACTTCATAACATATTGCAGGGTATTTGACACTTGCAAAATTTCCAAACAAAAACTCAGGAAAAGGATTTTATTGGACAATTTCTGAAAGCCAACAGAGAACTGCATAAGAGAGTAAAGGTTTGTCTTTAATTTAATTTACAAGTAATTAGACGTAACCAAGAGTGAAAAAAATCTGATCAGAAGTGGATAAAAATTAAATTCTACAAACACAGACAAATCTTTTTATTTTTAGCTTTTTTTTCGTTTACATTTTTAAAGATAGTACCTCAATATAATCAGATCATTTAAAACTGAAAATTATTGGAAATGTTCACTGATTTACTGTTAGAAACAGTGAGTTACCAGTTTAAAAATCACTCATATTTCCATATTAACCAAGGGAAGCACAATATACATGTACATGTGCCTCGTTTGGGAAAAATGGACTTGTGCATAAAGTGTAGTCCCAGTTTAGACTGTGCATTTGCACGGGCTTATCAGGGATGATATTCTCCGCTTTTAAATCTCTAACCGGAAATTCAATTTAGGCAGAAAGTGTCCTTCCAGATAAGCCTGTGTAGACAGCATTTTTTTCCAAATACAATAAGCCCTGTTTTCCCTGAACAAGGCACATATTATTTTGTGACATGAAGTGTATTTATCCCTGATTGACTTGATGGACTCACCCTGCCTTTGGGCTAAACTTGGTTGGCTCACCCCAGCAATTTGTTTTCCCAAAATCGAAAAAGTACTAGTACCATGCCAATTGGAAAATTTAGCACAAAAAAATAAATAAATTGGAAAAATAAACGTCATGAAATCTTCAGATAAGGAATAATGGTTCTTTTCAATTGCTTGGAATTAAATTGCACAAATTGATTTAAATACTGTTTTACATGTCTTTTTACTTAAAATGTTCAGTTTCAGTGCTCATTTTATTTCTTTATTTTAAGATAATGCACTTTTGGAACAAATTTACGTAACTTTCTTCACTTTTGGGATTTTTTTTCAGGCGACCATTGACAATTTTGCAATTTGAAACTCAGTTGGGAAACATACACCCCAAAAACAAGGCTTTGAACTCATGACCCAATTTCGATAGGGTCATCTACTGTCCAAGGCCAATGCACATTTGAATGATCAAGTTAATTGGTCAATTCATTCATGAGTTATTGATCAAAAACGATTTTATAACTTATTGTGACAGTGACCTTGACCTTTGACCTAGTGAGCCAAATTTCAATAGCTCACAATAAACGACATAGTTAAGGCCCAGACATTAGCTCATTGATGGCAATGTTTGACCTTTGAACTCAAAGTGTCACCTTGAACTATGAGATATCGACCTGATTCTTTGGCGTGACACACCATCCAATGATGGTGAACAAATGTGCCAAATGATTTTCAAAAATCACGATGAACGACGAACGACATAGTTACTGCCCGGACAAGCTCATGTATGGCCATTTTTGACCGTTGAACTCAAAGTGTGACCTTGACCTTGGAGATATCGACGTTATTTTTTTGCGCGACACACCGTCCAATGATGGTGAACAAATCTGCCAAATGATTTTAAAATCTCACAATAAATGACAAAGTTATGGCTCGGACAAGCTCATTTATGGCCATTTTTTACCGTTAAACTCAAAGTGTGACCTTGACCTTTGAGATATTGACGCAATTCTTTCGCGCGACACACCGTCCAATGATGGTGAACAATTGTGACGAATGATTTAAAAATCTCACAATGAACAATTTAGTTATGGCCCGGACAAGCTTTCGGGACAGACCCACAGACAGACCGACCGACAAAGTGACTCCTATATAGCCCCCATTACCATTGGTAATGGCGGTATAAAAACGTATGATTGAACACCCCATGTAAACACTTTGTGGTTGGACAGAAGTAAAATGTACCAGTAAGTCATGGTAACATCCTATCTATTTCATGTGAAGTGCTAGGTAGGTCATGATAAGGGCTTAACAGTCTCATTGGTAGTACAAAGTAGATAATAGTAACGACATACCTATCTTCTGTGATGAACAAAGTAGATAATAGTAAAAACATACCTATCTCCTGTGAAGAACAAAGAAGATAATAGTAACGACATACCTATCTTCTGTGAAGAACAAAGTAGATAAAAGTAAAAACATACCTGTCTCCTGTGAAGAACAAAGTAGATAATGGTAACGACATACCTATCTTCTGTGAAGAACAAAGTAGATAATAGTAAAAACATACCTATCTCCTGTGAAGAACGAAGTAGATAATAGTAACGACATACCTATCTCCTGTGAAGAACAAAGTAGATAATGGTAACGACATACCTATCTTCTGTGAAGAACAAAGTAGATCTGTGAAGAACAAAGTAGATAATAGTAAAAACATACCTATCTCCTGTGGAGAACAAAGTAGATAATGGTAACGACATACCTATCTTCTGTGAAGAACAAAGTAGATAATAGTAACGACATACCTATCTCCTGTGAAGAACAAAGTAGATAATAGTAACGACATACCTATCTTCTGTGAAGAACAAAGTAGATAATAGTAAAAACATACCTATCTCCTGTGAAGAACAAAGTAGATAATAGTAACAACATACCTATCTCCTGTGAAGAACAAAGTAGATAATGGTAACGACATACCTATCTTCTGTGAAGAACAAAGTAGATAATAGTAACGACATACCTATCTTCTGTGAAGAACAAAGTAGATAATAGTAAAAACATACCTATCTCCTGTGAAGAACAAAGAAGATAATAGTAACGACATACCTATCTTCTGTGAAGAACAAAGTAGATAATAGTAAAAACATACCTGTCTCCTGTGAAGAACAAAGTAGATAATGGTAACGACATACCTATCTTCTGTGAAGAACAAAGTAGATAATAGTAAAAACATACCTATCTCCTGTGAAGAACGAAGTAGATAATAGTAACGACATACCTATCTCCTGTGAAGAACAAAGTAGATAATGGTAACGACATACCTATCTTCTGTGAAGAACAAAGTAGATCTGTGAAGAACAAAGTAGATAATAGTAAAAACATACCTATCTCCTGTGGAGAACAAAGTAGATAATGGTAACGACATACCTATCTTCTGTGAAGAACAAAGTAGATAATAGTAACGACATACCTATCTCCTGTGAAGAACAAAGTAGATAATAGTAACGACATACCTATCTTCTGTGAAGAACAAAGTAGATAATAGTAAAAACATACCTATCTCCTGTGAAGAACAAAGTAGATAATAGTAACAACATACCTATCTCCTGTGAAGAACAAAGTAGATAATGGTAACGACATACCTATCTTCTGTGAAGAACAAAGTAGATAATAGTAACGACATACCTATCTTCTGTGAAGAACAAAGTAGATAATAGTAACGACATACCTATCTTTTGTGAAGAACAAAGTAGATAATGGTAACGACATACCTATCTTCTGTGAAGAACAAAGTACATAATAGTAACGACATACCTATCTTCTGTGAAGAACTAAGTAGATCTGTGAAGAACAAAGTAGATAATAGTAACGACATACCTATCTTCTATGAAGTACTAAGCAGGTCATGGTAACAATATACCTATCTCATGTGAATGAGATAACTCACTCGAGTTCATAATAGAAGGAATCAAAATCTTTATGCAGGCAGTTTGAAAAGCCTTTCAATCAGCGACTCTGTAATATACAATTATGTTAGACTCCGTTGCATGAGCCATTTTGAAGCATGTGTTAAACAACATGCTATATATCACAATTTAACTTTGAGCAGAAGGCTATTTTGCCACGTTTGTGCCTTTGTAGACATCTGAGGAGTTTTTAGACAAATGTAAATATTTGTGTATGTAGGGAGAGGGGGGGGGTTACAGTGGGGTTAGGGATTTTGTTCCGGGATTAATCTTTTTAAAATCCCTAAAAAATAACCCTCAATCAGCCGATTTTAGGGATTAATTCGTTTTCACCCCTTTTCATCCGAATAAATATGTATTAAACCTTTTCCAGTGGCTTTTAGGGGTTAATTGCGGTGCATTAAGCCCTATAAAGGATGAATTCATTGCAAGGGATGAATTAAGCCCTATAATGGATGAATTCATCGCAACGCAGCGCAAGGGATGAATTCATCTCTTCAAGCGATTAATTAATCTCTACGCATGCGCAGTCGATGTCAGCGGGGAATACGGATGAAAAGGCGGAGATAATCACTGCCGTAAACGAGTAGGCGGGGCGTAGACAACTATTTTAGATGAGGTTTTAATTGTGTCGGTTTTATGCAGAATACAATGTATTAATTGTACACCAGTGCACATTAATGTTTCACTGGCCATCACGCACTGGTCTCTTTGGGTCAATTATTTCTTTGGCGAACACCCGGGCAGAACGGCACAAGTTGGATTCTATAGTTTTTGTATTAATTTCAAATTGATACTTGATTTAGAAACATACTAACAATTTAAGATTATGGCAATGGCATACATTAACTGTTCAATAAGAAAGTTTACCACGACCTGATATATTTCAAAGTTTATCTCAATTTAAATGTAGAATTTCAGCAGATATTCAGTAGAGAAACCTGTACCTGTTTCTTTTTTATAAGACTAACACAGCATGTACAACATAATTTTTCTCATAAATAAATTGGTATCAACGAGCATTACATAAAATTATCAAGCAAACAACATCAAATTAAAAAATTAAATATTTTTTAAATATAATTACATTTTATTTATTTTCATTTCATTTGTAATTAATGTCCATGTATTAACCTTATCCGGTTATTAATATACGCCTGCCTCCACCTTCCCCGCCTCACCAATATTTTTTAAAACGTACTTGTCAAATATCGTTGGATGGCACTTTCAAAATACATATACTGCAATGCATGAGTCGTAATGCGTGTTTTACGACCCACCCCTAGGTGGCAACATGTCACTATCAATCAATAATATCTGGGGTTTATTGCAGTTTTATGGCTTTGTTTTATCGGTCCGTACAGTGTACTTCACCGCGATAAAATCATGGCAAGTTTCGTAAGAGACTGATGATAGTCAATAGGTGTTATCCTCCTGGAAATCGTGCTTTTTATGCATACTATTATGCAAACATTTTTTTTCGACATGTAAAGCGTTGTAACACAGTGCTCACGCTGCTGCCAGACATTGTCGCCAATGGCGATTATTTTATCCAACTGGCTATTATTTCTAAAAATTGTCTAGAAAAAATGGCGATTATTTTATCCGCCTGTATAAAAAAACAATTGCCTCTAAAAGTTGTCTGCCGAGTGCGAAACGCCTGTAAATCGGGCCATCTTGCAGGAAAAATCAATAACTAGATTACTGTGTACACACTCGACCCTGTGTGTTGTCATCCACGCGTTAATAACTTCTGCGACATCGTGGCCTAGAGCGTTTTTCTCAGTGTCCGACTGCAGTAATATATTTCGGAAAAAAACGTCTTTAATCTCCCCGTGCTTAACAATTATGGGTAACTGTTAGATCTATTAATTTTTCGCCAATTATAATTTGTCATTATTGAAAACCGCCTCGAATATTTTCGGCTGGTTTTGTTTTTCACGCCGTTGAAAATTGCTTGATGAAATAATTATTAAATCGCCATCAACGAATTATCCCCCTAATTACCGCTGTTTGTCGTCTGCTTTAACATTTCTTGATGTGTGATAAATTGATAATGATTTCAATTTTTTACCCGGTAACCTGGTTAAAAATAATAATGAACAAGGGCTGTTTGTAAAACATGCATGCCCCCCTATATGGGCTATAAGTTGTAGTAGCAGCCATTGTGTGAATACGTTTTTTGTCACTGTGAACGGTGGTGGTGGTGGTGGTGGTGGTGGTGGTGGTGGTGGTGGTGGTGGTGGTGGTGGTGGTGGTGGTGGTGGTGGTGGTGGTGTAATAGTAGTTGTAGTAGTAGTAGTAGTAATAGTAGTAGTAGTAGTAGTAGTAGCAGCAGTAGCAGTAGCAGAAGCATAGCAGCAGCATTACAATACCAGTACTTAAGAATGATCAAATGGGAAAAGGTAACCTAGCACTGGCAGTAAATATGGGGCTCATTTACAGGTCAGATTTGGATTCTCTGCTGTTAAATGAGATTTTAAATGGAGTAAAGGGAGGCAAATGCTGTAATAAAAAGAACATGCATAAACGGTAGTTGTTTCCCTTGCTTGAACCATGCTAAATCCTTAAAATGCCTATTTCCAGTAACTGTGACCTTCACCTGTGACCTTTGACCTAGTGACCTCAAAATCAATAGGGGTCATCTGCGAGTCATGATCAATGTACCTATGAAGTTTCATGATCCTAGCCCCAAGCGTTCTTGAGTTATCATCCGGAAACCACCTGGTGGACAGACCGACCGACCGACCGACATGAGCAAAGCAATATACCCCCTCTTCTTCGAAGTGGGGCACAAAAACACTTCTTTTCTCCATTTGAAGCATTTAGCAAAACAGCAACAACACAAATCCCTCAAATTTAGTCAAAACGCTGCGAATTTTTCCCAATTCAAAGAGACCAGGCATATACCATGGTCAGCTAATTTTAACGAAACACGTGTTTGGAATTACACTGAGGTGGTGTATTTTAAATCACGCGCTGTGATGTTTTTTGATGCAAACATGATCGGCATTGCGAAAGTGTTATTGTTGGAATAAATCATTTGCATTTGATATTGGCCTCTGCCTACAATATAGCGGCCGATGGCAAACGTCGTAATAAGAGATAAAGCAGTCGAACGATATGCACCTTTCATTTAATCATTAATGTGCAAAACGCGTACAATTTTTCGGATTGCCGTTTTCTGATAATGTATTTGTGTCGTCGATTATGATTTATTTTCGAAGTTCATAATAGAAAAAAATAGAATGACGAATACATATGCGGTGATACAGAAGGTGTGGTTTATAATATTTTGAATTGTATTCACCAGAAATTGCAATTGGAAAAAATATTATAAAACAGTATAATTAGTAAGGACTCTGGGTGGGGTGGGGGCTCTGCCCTTTATTCTCATGTGTATGTAACTGTAGCTGATATCTGGTTTGTTAAGTGACACCAAAACCTTGATTGTATTCTTTATTGTAAAGCCATGATAATATTTTATAAGAAAAAGACACACTGATATTATGCTTGTTTTATATATATATTATAACTTTATTCAATAGATATACATTTAATAAAACATAGATAAAATGAGATAGATTGTTTTTTTCTTTTTGCGTTCAGTACCGATTTGCTGAAAAGTCGTTAACACAACGTTTACAAATGCTTCCAATATACAGTAGTCATCATGTATATTTCCCGACAAAAGTGCGCAAAAATTATGCGACAATGTACAAGGTATTCACAATTGGAAAGCGTGCGTGTATTGATCTTTTTATACAAACTGTGTAGCAGAGAGAACATTGAATTCTGTTGATTTCGGTTAAATGTTTCCTTGATATATTTAACACAATATATCGCGAACAATTTGATATTTCTTCTAAATTAATTTCAAATCAAACACGCTGTATCCTTATTGTTACGGTCTATTAGTTGAGTAATTATTGAAACATGAATTGTACTGTATACTGATTCAAGAGAACATCTGGACAGAACTGGATTAAGTGTTTGGCGTTATGAAAACACGCATAGCACGTCTACTGACCCGACCTATTGTGTAGACTGCTGTCTGCGGTGTTTAGACAAAAGGGATTAACATGTGTGATTGCAACTCTGCCGATTTGGTCCATAATTACCGGTAATACATTGTTTTGAATGTCATTATTTTAATCAATGCATTCTTATTAATATAATGGAACAAATTAATAAATTAACTTTTAATTTTCATTCGATAATAAACTTGCGAGTATTCCAAACAGACATATCATTTATAATATATAATAACATAAGGATATAAGCGTCAAATCATGAATCTAAAAGAAAGTAGTTTCTTTTCGTCATTAGAAATACGGGTATCACTTCACAAATATTGGTACATAAAACTAAGTTTTTTCTTAGGATGCTCCCAACTGTATGCCTTAAAAAATCGGGAAAAAAAACCGTCTTACAATCGAAGAAATACAGTAATGATGTTAATAGGATGATGATGATAAACTATGAGCAAAATGTCACAAGTAACAATTTTAAACATTTTGTTTACAGCAAATATTTGCAGTAAAACATTGTGATGATGATGATGATCAAAGATTTATAAGTAAACAAAGATTAGTGTTATTGGATGTTCACGCCCGGAGACGAGATTTTAATCATCTTATCGTGATAATCTTATACTTAATATCAATCTCATTCTGACATTTTTCACGGCGACTGATCTGAGCAATCTCACGGGGGTACTGCAAGAATCGTCAGATTTCAGGTTTATCTGACAGATTTCACGATCTGACAATATTTACGCTACAACGGTCTCAGCCTTTAATAATATTTATTACTTAAAACGATTTTAGAATAAATACTGTCAAGTAGATACTTATTTTTAATTCTTTTTTTTTCAATTTTGATATTTTAATTCATTCTTTTCCTCAATTAAAAAAGAGATTTTCAACATTGATTATGAATAAATCTGAAGAAAAAGCGGCTCAAGAGACGAGTGTTAAGATTGGCTGTTCAGAAAATTTGTACGTTGACGTACAAAAAATGTACTTCGATGTACAATTTGTATAAATATATACGTCGATGTGTATGTCATTTTTGTATGTCGACGTACAATTTTTGTACGTCGACATACATACATTTGTATTGTACGTCAGCGTAAATTTCTCATTTTACCTAGTAGGTCTTGTTGACTTTCGACCCAAATGGTACGCCATATATTAATGAATCTCAAAAAAAGAGGTTGCGCGCGTGATTAACGGCCGTGATGCAGCTCCATTTTTTTCAGTTGTACAGCAATGAAAATAAAATTGGTTAGTTGTATTTAAGCACTCCACAAAAATTGCATTCGTCCTCGAAAATATGTTGCTTAAACTTTAAGTTAAAGTTAATCAAGTAAGTGTGACAAACAAAGGCTTTTATCAAATAACTCATGATCCTCGCGTTCAAAAGATTACCACATGAATCCAGTTTCCGTTTCCTTGGTCTTTTTCCCATTGCTTCAGAAGTTGGAAAACTTGGATAACTCAACCGAACGAAATGAAAATTTCAGTTTGTTTGTGAACGTCTGCTTTCCGATATTTCCCTCAATTTGTCATGCCTGTTTGATTCGCTTTTATCAGACTCCAATTTAATCGATAAAAGGTTTAATACCGCTATGACATTTTCACGCTGTACATTTTAAAGATGGAACTCGAGAGAGAAAAACTAATTTTATTTACAGAACAACAAAAACAAAACAAGTTAAAGAGATAGTAAATATGTTGGCATTAAAAGGGCAGTTAATTAATGTTAAAAACAAAACAAAACCTTCATTATTGTAAGACCTATATTTGCCAGCGTTGTAGCTCACCCATCCCATACGGCATGCCGCATAACAAGGCAGCTGCATTGAATGATATTTAAAGAGGAAACATTTTACTTATGTGTTCCTTGGATAATCGATTGTCAGAAAAAAATCAGTAACGAAACAATCAACGTTTGATTAGAAGCAAATTTAAGCAAATTTTTCCTCTTCGTCTGTTGCATACATATACATTTGAGCCGCGCTTTGTGAAAATGGGGTTAAATGCATTCCGCCCAAAATGGATTTTTGCTAAGTAGTGACTTTCTTTAAACAAAAAATATCATTTAAGCGACAAGTGTCATCCCTGATCACCCTGTGTGGACTGCACAGGCTGATCTGGGAGAACACTTTACGTACATGCATTAAACATCCTTTTCATAGAACACGGCTCATTTATATGTTATACACTTAGATATGTTTTTTTGTTGCTTTGAGTCCGCGTGTGAAGCAAATCTGACTGTACAATTTTTTATCTTAATATCAATGACGATTAAGATGAACTACGCAGATCAAAATCATGGCCATATAAAACGGTTTTATGGCTGAGTTTGATATATTTTCATAAAACAATTTAAATTGATATCAACGACGCGTCCCTTTTGAGATTTCTGAATAATAAGAATGGAATATGTTCGCGTCAGAATCTCTAGCGGTCCGTGCACCAATTGTGTTGGGTACCACGAAAAAGCATAAAATAACAAGAAATCAATGTGACATGATACATAGAATAATCGGTTCGTGACGTGGATGGAGAATGAGTATCTGGCTCGTCGGAAGATCTTATCGGGTGAGCCGAAATTCCTCCGACTTGCCAGATAACCTTTCTACATCCACGTCACCAACCTATTATTCTCTATATCCTAAGGCGTACTATTCAGCGATACATCATACGAGGGAAACCGCGGGATTCAAATTTAACGACCTGATGCGTTCTTAGTGTTCCGATGGCGTCTGTTTCCGTTCTCTTCACACCCTCACGGCTTTGAATGGGAATTTTACTGAGTCACTAGGTGCCGGATGGCGAATGCAGGTGTCCCTTTGTGGTTTAAAGAAGTATTACGCGTTTATTAAGTTAATGGCACATTATTAAAACAAACACGGTATCGAACAAAACGCGTACCACAATTTTAGCAACTCGTTAAGTACTGAAATCGTGGTTTTCAAATCACACGAGTATATACATGTACATGCAATTATGATAATATTTGATAATTAACGTTAACCTAGCAACGATATTTAAAACTTTACAAAAATAAATAGTGTTAAAACATAGTTATAGTAACCTAAACACGCTCCAGAGATTTTCTAGGTACACAAGCAAGTTCCTTAGGGGGTTTCGCGGGCATGTCATCGAGTCCAAATCGGACTCTTCGACTTTACTGTGCCTGTGGCTGAGCCACTTAATAGTAATAAAAATCGGCCGTGCTCTGTGAAAATGTGGTTAAATGAATGTGCGTAAAGTGTCGTCCCAGATTAGCCTGCGCAGTCCAAACAGGCTTATCAGTGACGACACTTTCCGCATAAACTGGATTTTTGCTAAGAAGAGACTTTCTTTAAACCAAAAATATCATAACAGTGGAAAGTTTCGTCCCTGATTAGCCTGTTCGGACTGCACAGGCTTATTTGGGACGAAATATTACGCATATGCATTAAACCCCGTTTTCAAAAAGCACGGTTCAAATGGAAGCACTTCTAATAGGGCTCTGGTCGAAAATATTTTGTCCAGCTAATTTAGTCTTCTTTGACAAGAAACACTTTTTTCGCATCACAACTGTCATGTATTATAACCACTACTACTGATCTCAATGTAGATTCTGTTTTTCTCTAAAAATGAGCCAGAGTTTAAGCCTAATAGTGTGTATCGTCCTAAAAAGTTCTTTGTACCTTTTTCGCACCGATGCAATAGCTAAACAGCTTTTTAAAAAGCGCACCTGTGTTAAACTTGTTCAGGGACGGTATCTACAAACCTCCATATGAAAATCTTCACTAGAGTCTTAAGATGTCATTAAATGTAAAAGAATATCAATGCGAATTAACTTCAGACTTAAAGAATTTCGTTAGGGACATGTGTAAATGTTGTGGCGACGTCTCGTTACGTCACGCAAAGTGGAAGTTTAATGACGTCATATCATGGCGTTTTTACGTCACTCAACGTCGTTTCTAAGACGAATTAAATCAAGGAGACGAGGGAGCTATTACTTTGTTAGTTGATGATTTAAAGAAAAAAAATAATAAAATAATTTCAAACAAAACGGAGGACGATTGAAAACAAAAGGTACGGTAAAAGGATTTTAACCCACAAGAACACATGGGGTTGTGAAAAAACATAGTATGGGTAAGCTGAACATGTAAAATCTGTATAATTATCTTTAGATCTTATTGAGAAAGTGGATAAGTGACTATTTATATAATATTAATATTTGTTGTTTAAAAATTAAACGTTTTACAAATGTTCCCTTAATTTTTTAACTTTAGACTGAATATCAAGAGGCGTTGATAAAAATGGTCCAACATCTAATAATACACTTTATATATGACACAATAATATAAATATAGCTATATTGTTAATTTTCTAACGTCGTTTGTCATTAATACGCTATATAAATAAAGCTCCTTTAATAAAAAGGGCTATACATATTAGGTTCATCACTAAAATATACCGATATGCGAAAATTAGGAAAAAGGAAGTTCGGTTGGTTTAAAATATCTATCCAAATAGAGAGCTCAGTCAAAACCTTGTCATTTATGTATTGTCGGCATTTTGTATTCTGGTTTAAATGTCTTTTAAGGTAAGTATTCCAGGTTATTGAGACAGTATGTGCTAACTTTAAAAGGGGAACATTATTATCTTTCCCGAATTACAGACATGTGTAAAACAATTGATATTTCGCGTTACCACGCACCTATAATTCCTTGTATCTGTAGTATTAGGATAATGAGTACATACGATCTCACGCCTACAAAAAATCATCCTTTTTTAATTGAAAACTCTTTAAAAACGCATCGGTACCGTTAATAAGAGTGTGAACCACGGTATTTCATATTCATACTGATTCACAACGATTTTACTAAAGTAAAATTACTCCTGCTTATACTCCCACGCCTATTTAAAGGTGGCTGTTTAGAGTTGTAAACGCTAGATCGGTCGTTGTCGGATATTTTTTTTTAAAGATAATTATGTTCACATTTATGTCAATTTTCTGTTAAATGACCTCTCTATTATCGGAACTCATACTTAAAAAGCAAATTGATGCATTTATTTTCAAAGAGAAGTTTGTTTAAGATGAACAATATCGTTTTACGGTAATCGGTAGCGCGTTTAACGACATCGGATTTTGGTCGGGAATACAAATCGGGTACAGTCTAATATGGACCGGGTACGTTTAAGTATATTTACCGTACCCGGCGTACATGTAAGTATA
Organism: Dreissena polymorpha; assembly: GCF_020536995.1. Taxonomy (NCBI): domain Eukaryota; kingdom Metazoa; phylum Mollusca; class Bivalvia; order Myida; family Dreissenidae; genus Dreissena; species Dreissena polymorpha. Next base: position 18,056,105 of record NC_068361.1, on the reverse strand, counting down.
ATTAAGAGTACCCGGGGTACATGTAAGTAGTACCCGAGCCGATAAAGACCAATCGAGCCGAAATAAGGCTAACACTTTTAAAAATTAAAAAAGATCTGACACTCGTTGTCATATCATACCATATTTTTATTAAACTCGTCCAGGAAATTCGTTAGTATAAAGCTCGCCAAAGGCTCGCTTTCTTACAAACTTCCTGAACTCGTTTAATAAAATATGTTATTATAAACCTGTTTAATGCTTTTAACAACATACAGGTTGTATCAATCGTTGAAAAAAAAATCCCGTATTACGCTACTCGCTGTTTCCAATTCCGTATTACCATACTAGCCGGACTACTTCGACCCATTTAATGACGTTACATTACACGCACCGAAAATAAAAATATTCTAAGTATATAAAGGCATGGAAGTTAGAAGTGGAAGTGCATATCGTTTAAACGTTTTTGTTATAAACATCGGATTAAAGTTGTCAACTTAATTGTTATAAAAATTTGATTAACGATGGCATTAAGGTAAGCGTGTCGGAAACCTGTGTTTTCCCGGTTCGAATGCCTACACGTTAATTTACATACGCGTCTTAAATAAACTATGGCGTTTACCGTTTTAGTCATTGTTTTGTCAGTTTTGTTAAAGTAAAAAGTACATTTGTTAACTGTTTTCGTTAGTTGTTGTATATAATAAAAGTAATATTACGCTAGTCAATTGTCTCAAGAGTTTGTATCACTCTCGTGGCTTGTGCTATTTCGCATCACACTCGAGGCTCCGCCTCTCGTGTGATACGTCATCACACACACCACTCGAGTGATACAAACTCTTGGAACAATTGACTAGCGTAATATTCCGTATATATGAAAACTCGTGCCAGATCCTATATTTATTCATGTAAATCTTTGCTAGGACGGCCGCCGATATGAAATGTTTCATCCAACAAAATAACAGGATGAGTCTGCTACATATGTGTTACTTTGTTGCCATATTAAAAGTTTTTTGAATTGTGGAAGCTGTGATAAAAATATCTAAAATTGTATTTTTTTAAGTCTGTAAGTAAGTCTATTAAATTATTAAACGCAATACTAAAGAGGATACACAATCTAGGCACTACAAAAGGCCGTGCAAAGTTAATAATGAGCTTGATTATGATTCTGTAAATGACATGTCACGTAATTACACATTGTTCGTGGAGAACACACAGTAACAAACAAAGTTCATTTCTGTTTTCATCGAAATTTATTTCTGTTAAATACTTTCTAACACAACGCTTCTAATGTTCATGAAGTACAATTTTACAGCGCGGCGGCTAATTGGCCGCCACGTCAAGAAAGCGTGACTGCTCTACTCGATTGTCAAACTAGGACTCTAGAATTCCTTCTTACAACAAAGCACAGCATTTTATTCCAAGGTACATGAACATAAAATGTAGATATTTCCTATCTCATTCTTGTTTGGTTAACTGTTATCTTACCTCGATTTTCTAAACCCACCCCTTCGAATAACCCTTGTTGATTGGATGGATCGCTTATACACCTACCACATGTCACAGCAGAAGAGTGCAATATACAATTATCACTTTGGGAACAGGAGACATCATTTCATTTGCATACTTGATCATACAAACAGATGCTCTCTTTGGACAAACCACATTAGTAGTGTGAAACCTAACACTCCTATAATCGATTACGTAAACCCCGATACCCATAAGATACACACTCAATCCGAACTTACATTTGTTATGTACATTGGGAAATTGGATATTTCAATTATTTAAATTTCATTATATACCATATCTGGATTGGGGCTTGTTATGTACGAGCCGAATTGTTAATTAAGGACTAAAGACAAACCAACATATGTTCCCGATTAATGAACTACATTGGAGAAATGAAACCATACTTCCATAATCAATTGTTCAAACTTCATTACATACCTCATCCAAAGAAATCTGTTATGTTAAGTCCTAAATACCCACAACATACAGCTACTTTACAAGATGAACTCTCAAATAGTTTGATCACTTTAAACTTTTAACTTCTGTTTACGTATAAGATAGAAATATTGATGTAAATAACCTTTCAAAATTTTCTTACATATCAGTAATTATAACAGTAACTAATTAATTACTCAAACATATTTTTTAAATATTTCCCTATTATTAAATCTATCTGTACTTAAATTTCTACCATAAGAATAAACAATATGGTTATGTCACAGACAGTACGTTGACGATTACGATTTATTTATATGACAAAGACACGATTTTCGACAGTTTCGATAATATATTATTATATTATTTATTACGATAAATTTCGCATTAAAACTATCCTGCTGTCTCGTTATCGTCATCGTACAGCCCGTGAGTCAATCGTGATACATCTCCGAACCCTCCGTACGATATGCAAAAAATCGTTATCTGATCCCGAGTGCCGTTGAGCATTTACAACGCTCATGAGTTCACTTGGTTGAAGCATTATTATACAACGATAAAAATATTAGACGAGTGTGTCATCTTGGCTACGTCACAACTAAGTTGAGTTGATGAGTTATTATATCCCCTCAATGGTAAGAGTCCTGTTTGTGTATACGGCGCCCTATTACATTTACTCATTCGTATTCATTCCATTTGTTTTAATCGCGTGTATGCATGATGGGCAGAACTGTTAGTGAGTTTTGACGTCTGTCAATCAGTTTAATGTACACTTCAACACCGTTATTTCGAAGTCGTCGGGACCGTTAAAAAAAACTTCGGATTAACGATAATTCGAAATAAACATTTTACAGAAGACTTCTTTGATTCTGTTAAAATAAAACGTTGTGGAATTCGCATGGTTCGGTTACACGCTTACTTAAAAGCGTAAACTAGTCAGATAACAATAGATTTCACTTGTAACAAACGGAGGAATAAAACGAATCTTTTTCTTGTTTTTAATTTTGTCTAATTACAGAACATATAAAATATAACGAATAGAACAAATTATCAGACATACATATATATGAATACATTTTCGGAAATGAATTAATATTTTTTGTAACTAATACGCGATGTCTCTCTTAACTCCGGCGTTCGCACAGACGACAAAGGTGTAATTATCGGCTTTTGACGCACCACGACAAAGGTGTGAAAATACACTCAGTAGTTTGCAGTTTTGACTTCGGATTAAAGATTGAAAATTTGGTGCGAATTATAGTGATGGGACCGACTGAATCACTTCGAAATAACGATTTCTTCGGTTTAACGAAGTTCGGATTAACAATGAAATTTTACATTAAACAAAGAAGACCCAAAATCGGGACCCAAAAAATACTTCGAAATAACGGTGACTTCGGATTATCGGTGTTCGAAATAACGGTGTTGAAGTGTATATGTGATGTGCCGGTATACGCTTCGTAGCAACACCGACATTCGTAAATCCGGACCAGAAACATATACAGTTAAAAGTAAATGCTCGGTAATCATAACACATGTAATTACTTTATTCGAAACAAAGTCCAAAATATAACTTGGGGAAGGTACACAGGCCAAAGTAAAGCTTGCGAGTATAAGGATTCATAAAATAATACGACAATGCAGAAAAAAATTATTAGTTCAATGAACGAATACAAACATGTATTATTTAGACCATATATAAGCAAATAGAAAATTCCAGTAGCAAATTAGAAAAAAAGAAACACAAACTTTTAACATAGTATTTAAACGACAATTAACATAAAACAATCGCATATAATATTGTTATACACACAGCAACTCTAAATGTACATCATTTTAAACAAAAGAATAACTGAGATAATAAGATAAACCAAAAACATTCATGCTTCTAAAATCGTAACAAACAATGCTTGTCAGAATAGACGCAACAGAACAAATGGGCCGTGCTCTGTAAAAAGAGCGTTGAATTCATGTGTGTAAAGTATCGTCCAAGATTAAACCTGTGCAGTCGGCACAGGCTAATCAGTGACGACACTTTCCGCCATTATGATATTGTTTGTGTAAAGACAGTCTTTTCTTAGGAAAAACCAAGGTAAGGCGGAGTGTCACTGAACGCAAATGCGTTAAACCCCCTTTTCACAGAGCGCGGCTCATATAATTATATTTTCTAAGGCGCTTGGAGTGGTACCAAGGCCTGATTTGGAAGCGTTATAGGCTAACCTAAAAACATTCGCCAACTGAACAATTTCTGATATTGTGTTTTAATAAAACAGGCACCTTTGAATCAAGCCGATATCAACGCAGGTGTGATAAATTATATATAGTGGTATGATAAAGAGGCGCAGCCAATATATAGAGGTACGACATATCACTCGAAATCAAATGTATTCAATTTCGGCGAAATAAAACAGATTCAACAAGTCAAACGAATTGATACAAAGATGTAGTACATTCAATACACAAAAATCATCAACACTGTTAAAACTTATTTTACAAATATTTCCCGCCAGAGGTACAGAGCGGTAGATTTTTTTTTACTAATTCGTTCAAAATGTCGGTGTATAGTTATGATAAACAAAAATAGGTTACTTATCGTTATGTACAATATCAGGCTCGACACGAATAAAAACCGGCTTGGCAAGCCTCGCCATTTATTTATTCTTAGCCTCTAAACCTGTTATTCTCTTTTTTTCATAATTGATAAGTTTTTTTATTACGTATACCGGAAGTTGTTATATGAGTCAATGCTTCGACGCAGGTCATATTACTACTTAACAACACAAACAATTTGGTACCAATTTATTATATATTGTAGACACAAAACGCAACACACACATTAAAAAAAAAATAACCGAAAGTGCTCATGACGTCTTGGTAAACAAATCAAACGTCATAAACATATTCATGCTATTGTTGTTGTTTTTTAATTCAGCTTGATTATATTTCATGATATCTTAAAAAATCCTTTCTTGAATTTATAATATACATAAAAAAGGCTTGGCACGTATAAAACAACCACTTGGCAAGCCCCGCCTTTCACTTTTTTCTTCGCCTTAATACCTAATAGATTACACAACTACATGGCAGTAACCTGTTATTCTCTATGTACTGATCTATACCCAGATACAAATTCACGCAGTTAATCAAGTGAAATGTGTTCATGTACATTACACTTAAAGAATAGATGCAATGACACGTTGAAGTGTTGATCTTGAAACAAGGTAGATAGCTCAAGACTTGGTTTGATGCAAAGTTTAAAGAACAACTTGACAAAATTCTGCAGGTGAATCACACTATTCTTGACATAATTTTCACATTCCTTCAAGAATGGTAGTATTGTTTCACATTATCAATTTATCAATATGTACCAGAACTATTAACGTGCATTCAATTATTGACGCTAAAAATAAACTACTAGGAAGTTATAAATTGAATTTTTATATGTAATCCCTGCTTACAATGACTGACCAACAATGGGTAGGATGATGTTATTCATTCAGCTTTTAAATATGTTCCAATTCCCATTAAGCATATTGTCTATCCACTCGGAACAAAAACAAAAGAGGGACTCTAAACGGTGATTTTAATTTATGAAATACAAAAACTACAACATTTGAAACATGGAAGTTCCTTAAGGCTTTGATTGACTTCGTGATAAGTACAAATTCTAACAACAATACACTATCTTTATATGATATAACGACGAGAACCGGATATAATACAATACAATTGTGAATGATAACCACGTCATAATCATTCATGATCTTATTACTCTAAATATTTCGATTGCAATTGCTCTTGATTTCACAGGTACTAGCTTAAAGCTATATTATTTACATATTCACTCACAATCATTACTAACAATTTTTTTTTCAATTTTCAAATGTTTTTGCAGATGAAATATATTATCGAGTCAAATATCTTATACACGATCTAGTCAACAAAGTATACACAGCGAAGGCAGTATAGCGATTTTCTAATAATGACCCTTGTGCGCTCATCTGAGTTCAAGGATTTGACCAAGTGATCTAGTTTTCGACCACACCTGACCCAGATTCAAACCTGATCTTTATATTGTCATATAAACATTTTGTCCTGGTTTCATCAAGTTTTAGTCATATATTGGGCCTTTAGATAAGTAACAAGGTTTTTCAAAGATTTGACCTGGTGACATAGGTTTGGGAAGCAAGGGACCCAGATTCAATATTGGCCTAGACAATGTCAGGATTACAATTCCGGCAAAGTTTTATCATGAATGAGTAATAAATAAGGCCTTAAAGTGGTAACAATTGTGTCTTTTTAAACATGTAACATGGTCACCTATTTTTACGCTAACGTGACTCAGATTATTCATTGTCCAGATAAATATGCTGACCAAGTTAAATCAAGATCGGATAAAACATGTTACCTCTAGAATGTTAATGCTAACAGTTGATGACACACAAAGCACAATACACGCTGAAAGAAAAAGGGCGTAGGGTGATTACAATAGCTTGCCTTGACCACTTCATGCTCAGGTGAGCTAACTATAATGAATGACATTATTTCCATGTTTTGATCCGGTCTAATTGTAGCTAATCTGACTGTCATGACTATAACTAGGACACATTTTAAATGACGATATGAAATAAAATCTGAATAAAAGTCTAAAAAACTTTGATTCATACAAAAACAAACATGCACTTCAAAACCAAAATTCAATGCTATTAATAAAATCGCAACCGTTTACCGAAAGTAAATTACATGCTCTAGGTAAATTCCGTTCATGTAAAATTGTACAAAAAAGGAAAATAATAAAACGGTTGAATTTAATCATAAAAGCTTCTTAATTTATTGAAATAAAAATTCGGTTAATAAAATAATAATAGTATAAATTACGTTATGCTGTAATTACTTTCTTTATTTGCTTTTGTGTCAATTAAAAAGTCGGAACTGTTTTTGTTTTGAACTCATTGATGTTGTCGTGGTCCCAAAATCCAACTATGAGTTTTCTCGTTACTTCATTATAGTAGACAGATGCAGGATTTGCAATGTTACCAGATATGGTATTGAGGATTGTCTTGCCGACTGTATCCACTTGACTTATGGAGTTGTCACCAAAGACGAAAACCTGCCCTGTGGCTGCCACATGTATGTTATCTGTAATCCAGTCGTGTTTGAATGCAGGATCCTGGAACGTAGCTGTGACTGTTCCATCCCTGGTCAGCGTGCGAAGCATGCCATTAATTAAGTTCGTCACATAGATCATCTTCCCATCAGGACTCATCCCAACACCTACAACTAAATGAGGAATACAACTTACACAATCTGGCACGAAATCTTGAATATTAGTATTTCTTTCTAAATAGTATTAGCGTAAGCTCACTTATTCTCATATCAATAGTTAGCAAACAGTTATCGTTTAAATGTATAACCTTTAAATGGAAAAATACTTGAAATAAACAATAGGAAAATATTTATTTGAAAATCTAAATTAACTTTAAAAGAGTATTACGACTTTATAACATTAAAGACTTAAGCCAGTTATTCTTAAAAAATATAAGAAATTTTGAAAAATTGGGACCGCATGTGATGCTTGGTGGGTTATGCTTCTTTTGTTGTAAAAATTATTATTAGTACATAACTCATTTAAGTCATGATTGAGATACTTTGATAATTGAAATACCTGTCAAACAAGTTTAATTGATCGGAAATGACGTTTCGGAACAGGATAAGAGTGCATGATTTCAATTAACGTCATTGTAACCCTTATAGAACATTAAAGTCGGTCCTTCACCATGTGCCTGCCCTATGTAATTAACAGCGGTATTGATACAATCTACGCTCAGATCTCATCTTTATCAAGTTCATGCATATCATAACACAAAGTGCAAAGCATCCCCGAAAAAAAGGAAAATAATAATGTACTCATATATCACCTCGGTTTTGTTCAGTACTATCTTCGTATAACTTCTTAACTAACCGTCCGTCCATTGTGTATTCGTACAACGCAGTACCGGAAGTAGTCACAAACACTTCTGCATCGACATGCGCAATTCCATAACAGACATGATTCATTTTTAGAACCTGTTTGCGTATAATCTTTCCGCCATCTACTCGTAATAAATAAATCCCGTTATGAGCATCGGCTATATGTTTGCTAACAGTCACCGCCATTACGAAGGAGGAAATGCTACACATGGACCTCGGATAAGTAGGAAGCTGAACTTGATCAATCACCGTGTACGCCTGATCAAGGAGTTTCACACATTTATTGTAATTGTCAGCAATGACGAGATCCCCGTTGGAAGTCGTACATATACCCGTAATCGCACATGAGGATTTATCAGTAGCTGTTCGAACATTATATTCTGACTTGTCCTCGATGCTGACAATCTTGTTTGGATCAACGTTAGGTTGTGGATCGCCTATGATGATTTTACCAAGATCAGTGCAGTCTGCATGACATTGAATCAATTCACGGTTAGGCTGGAATTTAATATCAGTTCCATCATTGTTGATCATGCTTTTTAGGAGTGAATCTGCTGCAGCAGTTTGATCAATACATTTTCTTAACGTAATAAACGTTCGTTCAGGTAGAATATTGTCTTTGAGCTTAGCGCCATATATCTTTAACTTTGAAATACATTCTAAGCATCGCTTGGTGTCATCTTCAATGGAATTGTTTAAGCGCTCGTGAATTGATTCCAATTCTCTTATGGTGTTTTGCTGAAGTCGGTCAAGATTCTCGTTGATCTGTCGACGTTCATCAAGTATTTCTTCACAAATTTGTTCGTAAGAAGCTTTAAGTGATTTTATGTTATCTTTTCCTCTGTCCACCATATCCTTTAAACGCTTCTGCGACTTTTCTATTCTTTTCGTCACTTGAACAAGGGGTATACGTTGTGAGTTTGATTTGGCCTGTTCAGCCAATGTAAACACCTTACTGCATTGCCTGAAATGCAAATATGCGTTAAACGGAACATATGGGTGTAGATTATTCTGATTATTCTATGTCGAGTCTTACGTCATGCTGATAATGTTGATGTTAATTAATGGCGATAATGGTGATGATGAAGATGTTGGTGGTGATGATTGTTGAACATGATGATAAGGGCGATGGAGACGATGTTGTTTTTTTAAATAGCAATAATGATAAAAATAAATATTTAAACACTAACAACAATAATGATATTGATGATATAATAATGATAATAATACTAATACTACTAATAACAAAGACTGTTTGTAAAACATGCATGCCCCCCATATGGGCTGTCCGTTGTAGTGGCAGCCATTGTGTGAATACGTTTTTTATTACTGTGACCTTGACCTTTGACCTAGTGACCTGAAAATAAATAGGGGTCATCTGCGAGTCATGATCAATGTACCTATGAAGTGTCATGATTCTAGGCAAAAGCGTTCTTGGGTTATCATCCGGAAACAATTTTACTGTTTCGGGTCACCATGACCTTGACCTTTGACCTAGTGACCTCAAAATCAATACGGGTCATCTGCGAGTCATGATCAATGTAACTATGAAGTTTCATGATCCTAGGCGTAAGTGTTCTTGAGTTATCATCCGGAAACCATTTAACTATTTCGGTTCACCGTGACCTTGACCTTTGACCGAGTGACCTCAAAATCTCTAGGGGTCATCTGCGAATCATGATCAATCTACCCATGAAGTTTCATGATCCTAGGCATATGCGTTTTTGAGTTATCATCAGAAACCCATTTTACTATTTCGGGTCACCGTGACCTTGACCTTTGACCTAGTGACCTCAAAATCAATAGGGGTCATCTGCGAGTCATGATCAATCTACCCATGAAGTTTCATGATCTTAGGCGTATGCGTTCTTGAGTTATCATCCGAAAACCATTTTACTATTTCGGTTCACCGTGACCTTGACCTTAGACCTAGTGACCTCAAAATCAACAGGGGTCATCTGCGAGTTATGATCAATCTACCTATGAAGTGCCATGATCCTAGGCGCATGCGTTCTTGAGTTATCATCCGAAAACCATTTTACTATTTCGGGTCACCGTGACCTTTGACCTAGTGACCTCAAAATCAATAGGGGTCATCTGCGAGTCATGATGTATCTAACGATGAAGTTTCATGATCCTAGGCGTATGCGTTCTTGAGTTATCATCCGGAAACCATTTTACTATTTCGGGTCACCGTGACCTTGACCTTTGACCTAGTGACCTCAAAATCAATATGGGTTATCTGCGAGTCATGATCAATGTACCTTTGAAGATTCATGATCCTAGGCCCAAGTGTTCTTGAGTTATCATCCGGAAACCACCTGGTGGACGGACCGACAGACCGTCAGACCTACCGACAGACCGACCGACCGACATGTGCAAAGCAATATACTCCCTCTTCTTCGAAGGGGGGCATAATAATGGAAATGATAATCATAATAGCATATAATTATAGTAATTATTGTTATGCCCCCCTTCGAAGAAGAGGGGGTATATTGCTTTGCTCATGTCGGTCTGTCGGTCTGTCGGTCCGTCCACCAGGTGGTTGTCAGACGATAACTCAAGAACGCTTGGGCCTAGGATCATGAAACTTCATAGGTACATTGATCATGACTCGCAGATGACCCCGATTGATTTTGAGGTCACTAGGTCAAAGGTCAAGGTCACGGTGACCCGAAATAGTAAAATGGTTTCCGGATGATAACTCAAGAACGCTTAGGCCTAGGATCATGAAACTTGATAGGTACATTGATCATAACTCGCAGATGACCCCTATTGATTTTCAGGTCATTAGGTCAAAGGTCAATGTCACAGTGACCCGAAATAGTAAAATGGTTTCCGAATGATAACTCAAGAACGCTTAGGCCTAGGATCATGAAACTTGATAGGTAGATTGATCATGACTCGCAGTTGACCCCGATTGATTTTCAGGTCACTAGGTCAAAGGTCAAGGTCACAGTGACCCGAAATAGTAAAATGGTTTCCGGATGATAACTCAAGAACGCTTAGGCCTAGGATCATGAAACTTCATAGGTACATTGATCATGACTCGCAGATAACCCCTATTGATTTTCAGGTCACTAGGTCAAAGGTCAAGGTCACGATGACCCGAAATAGTAAAATGGTTTTCGGATGATAACTGAAGAACGCTTATTCCTAGGATCATGAAACTTGATAGGTAGATTGATCATGACTCGCAGATGACCCCTATCAATTTTCAGGTCACTAGGTCAAAGGTCAAGGTCACGGTGATCCGAAATAGTAAAATGGTGTCCGGATCATCACTCAAGAACGCTTATTCCTAGGATCATGAAACTTCATAGGTACATTGATCATGACTGGCAGATGACCACTATTGATTTTCAGGTCACTAGGTCAAAGGTCAAGGTCACAGTGTCAAAAAAAATATTCACACAATGGCTGTCACTACAACGGAGGGCCCATATGGGGGGCATGCATGTTTTACAAACAGCCCTTGTTATTATTAATATAACAATTATTATCATTATTAGAAGTAGTATTTTTGTTATTACAGTCGTTTTTTTTCATTATTTTGGGAATAGGGCCGTGCCCCTTACTATTGGGGAAAAGCATCGTTTTGACTTAAATTAGTAAACTAGTGTTGTTGATTTTTTGCTAACAAACTCTTTAAAATTAAGAAGAAAAGTGATTTAAATATTATATTTACTAAGGTTCAACTTATAACGCTGGATTCACATTAAATAAGTGGTGGTGGTGGTGGTGGTGGTGGTGGTGGTGGTGGTGGTGGTGGTGGTGGTGGTGGTGGTGGTGGTGGTGGTGGTGGTGGTGGTGGTGGTGGTGGTGGTGGTGGTGGAGGTGGTGGTGGTGGTGGTGGTGGTGGTAGTAGTAGTAGTAGTAAAAGTAGTAGAATATTAGTAGTAGTAGTAGTAGTAGTAGAATATATACACACACACACACACACACACACACGTGAAACAGGTATGATTTGTACTTGGCCTTAACATAAATTTATATCAATACTCACTGACCTGTGTTTTAGGAGGAGACATAATTGACATAGCAACTGTTCATGATCTTCAAAGAACATCGTTAGTTTCTCAGTCGTGTGCTCCTCACATAACTCTATAGTATCGTCCACTTTGTTCGCAACATACCAGCTTTCACCGTCAGATTTCGCTGACACCGCGTGATCCTTATGTAGCTTTTTGTGCATTTTCACACATTCGTCGCAGTATGTTTTAAAACATATTTTACAATGAAACAGTCCTTCATTATGTATCCCATCCTCTTCGCAAACAGAACAACAAACGTCGTAAAATACGTCTGATCCCTTTTGCTGCGAATTGTTCAAGTTAGACGCCATTTTGTGATTTCTTTACAAAACCACTTTCGATTTCCATATGTCTAAACCGCGTGCCGTGATTACCGACTAAGTTACTATTAAAGGTGCCTTTTCACAAATTTTGGCATGTATTGAAGTTTGCCATTAAATGCTTTATATTGATAAATGTTAACATTTGGTCTAAAAGCTCCAGTAAAAAAACACAAATAAAATTAAAGAAATAAATAAAAGTAACCCTAAACTGGGCACGACACGAACCACTGAACCCTAGAGTAAAAGTCTATCGCTGAAACCACTTGGCCATTCGTGCTCAAACAATGAGTGAGGTATTTTATACTTTCAATCCTTTTGCGTTGCAACGCTTTATAATTTTCAGGTTTTTAAATCGTGGAAAGATGCATATAATGGATATTTTAGAGCATGGTAAAAGTTCAGTATTACTTACAAATATCATAACTACAGCAAAAATGTGCGATTCTGAAACAATTTATTTTTATTCCGTCCATTTAAAAAAACGTGAAAATGCCCCTTTAAGTGATAATTATTTGTTTTACAGATTCGCAGGTCGGACAATTAGGCCAAATTTATTGTAGTTTGGTTTACGTATGGTTCATTCAAGGTTGAATACCAAATATATCCTATATAGCTGTACGAATATAAGACATGTTCAAACTGCTCATAAAGCGAACTTCGACTAGTGATTTAAATTTACGGTTAAGACAGTATATCTTGTAAGCAAACATTCTATGTGGACTTTGTATTGGTATATTTATAGGTGTGTGTCGCTTTCATCCGTCAAGTATTAATTTGTATTAGACTATTGCTTTGATATCTGCCTAATATAATGCTACATATATTTTAATATTCGTTCAACAGGAAGTATCCATATCATTCAATGTTTGGAGGTTAGTCATATTACTCGGAATGAACTATAAAGTCATCATTTTAGTAAACAAGGGTCAGATTTCGCCCTATTAGCGCAAAAAGGTACCTTGTGCCTTCTAATTTTAATTTCACATGGTACCTTTTTCCACCCGGGGAGGGGGGAGGATTTAACAAAACAAACAATTTGGTTCCTATATGTTACATATTTTAGACACAAAAGGCAATAAAAATCCGCGCAAAACTGATTCGACAATTATTAAGCTTATTATTAGCACGTCAAAAGTCACCCTATTATATTCATTCCCGTTAAAAATGCAGCGTCGTAGCGATTTTTGTTTTCATTATCCCTTTTAAAATGGAACGGAGAGGTATGGTTAACAAAATAACAGGTTACAGTTTTGTAACTTATCAGGCTCAGCACGAATTATTTATTATAAGCCTGATTTATACAAACACTATTGGGCAGTTACCCGTTATTCTCTATATACAGTAATATAATACTCCACATGACAATTGTAGATTCTAATTGTTCTATTTACCGTCACTTTACCGTCGTGGTATCGACCTATCTATCAAATGTGAAGTACTACGTAGGTCATGTTAACAACCTATCTATCTCATGTAAAGTACTACGTAGTTCATTGTAAGGGTTTAACAATCTTGTGGGAAGTACAAAGTCGATAATGGAAACGACAAACCAATCTTGTGTGAAGTACTAAGTAGGTCTTGGTAACTATAACCTATCTCATGTGAACGAGATAACCCACACGAGTTCATAACGGAATGCATCCAAATCTTTTTGATGCAGTTTGTAAAGCATTGCAAACAGCGACTCTGAAATATACAATATACAATTATGTAAACCAACCTTGCATCAGCCATTTTGAATCATGTGTTAAACAACATCATATATATCACCATTTAAATTTGAGCAGGAGGCTTTTTGTGCATTTGTAGACATCTGGGGAGTTTTGAGACAAATGTAAAATGTGTGGGCCCGGTTTAAATACAAAACCTACCGACACGTTTTTAGCTTTCTGCGTGACATCATTGTTTAAGCATGCCTTGTTACAGCATGAAAGAAAACTTAATATTTCATTATCTAAAGCAATTATAAACAAGATAACTATTGATGCAAAGCATCAAAGGGCGTCGGGAATTTCAGTGTAAAAGGCACTCAATGAAGTTACATGGAACGATTTTTTTTCTACTGTAAATATTGATATATTGGCCGATTATTTTAATCAAAATAGAAAAAGATACTGGTATAACCATTATCTATGATTTTGTGTTATAACCCCCAAATGGGTGGCAGACGTTCCCCCCCCCCAAGACGTTTCCTCCCCAGACGTTTTCTCCCTAGACGTTTCACCCCAATTTTGGAGGTGAAAAGTCTACATAATATGAAAATGTTTATTTGAAGAAGTTATTTGTAATAATGCATTTTTAATGTGTCTTAATAATTAATGATGAAAAAAAATGGTGTAAGTTGTGTCCTGAGTGATTAAAATATTAATTAATGATTTTTTATGGTTATTTTTAGGGAAGCCTCTAACAAATTTTACCAATTAATTATACTTGTTTTTATAAGTGCCTGAATTTTTTCTTTCTTTTATTGAGATCATTGAATAATTGAGTAAAAGCACAGCTTTGAAGTTCTTTGATGGTAATTTTAAGTGGAATACTATGATACAAATTAAACAATTATAACTATTGTATTAATGAATTGAGTAAAAGCACCTTTGATGTTCTTTGATGATCATTTTAAGTGGAATAGTATGTTACAAAGTAAATAATTATTAAATTAATGAATTCATTTTGCTACAAATTCAATTTTACCTATATATACTAGAACATAAGTTGTGATTTTTAATGAAGTATTATAACTATATTCAAATTATTATGACTAAATAAATATCATATTGGGATTTTTATTTTGAGTTAATTAAATTGGTATATAACATTTAAATTATAATGGCCCAATACAGCTAGTATGAACATTTTACATTGAATTTTAGTACTCAGGTGTTACCTCTCAAAAATATTCTGTCTGTCATCAAGATTATCATATACTAAAAAGTTTGACACTAATAGATATGCAGAATATTAATATTTACTATTAATATTTACCATCCTAATTTAATGATTAAAAAAATAATTTAATCTGGAGCCAAGCAAATGTGACAGCATTTTAATGTTTTCGCTAATATTAAGTAACAACACACACCTACCATTATACAAGATATCAGGCACTTATGATGCAAGCGTTGATTATATTAGCAAGTGCATTCTAGAAGATAACAGCTATTGTATAACGGGTACTTATGGTGCAATATACAGGCCCTTTAATTAGCATTGATGAGATTAGGTGACATCTTAAAAAGGGGGATGGTCATTAATTAGATGAGATTAGCACATCATCATACAAAAAACAATTATAATTGGTTTATCACTTTATTAATTATTATTAATGAATTGATTTGAATTGACTTAATTAATAGTTTTATATATGGTAGTCATAGATGCAGCTGTTGTATTTAACAGTGGCGGATTCAAAATATATGTTAAACTTTCGACATCTTTTTCATTTGTTAATACAAATTAATCTTTCATATATCTTCATTAGCAGAATGAAGGCTTTTGTCAAGTCAAAATCCTCTTATTCTACCCTCATATCATAAAGTTTATAAAAGATTGTTATTCTGCTTCATTTTAAATTTGGTATTACTCAGTCTGTCATTAACTAGGTTAAAACAGAATAGGCAGGGCAGGTTAATAAGTTAAAAGAAGATTTAGGTGTTGAGCTCAAATCAATGATACATTTCCTAAAACTATGTTCATTTTGAGATTAATTGTCAGCTTGTGTATGCTAGGGGTAGAGATGTTGTGTTTGTGAAACTTAGATGCTTAGTTTTGGTGCATGATGACTAGGTTTATAGATATTGCGTTCTGTAAAACTTATATATTTCATATTTTTGTGCATGTAAAACATTTTTTTAATTTGTTAAGTTATTTTTTTCCTTAAATGGCACAAGTTTATAAATCAATTATTTTTTATTTTTTGGCTTTTAAATACTATTAATATTGAGTTAAATTATTAAAATATCAATAAGTTTTCATTACATTTGCTAATTATATAATTAATATTTTAATAATGTGCAAGGAAAGTGCAATTCTGTTTAAATTAGTCTAAATTAGTTATTAGTAAAAACTAAAATACCAGTGACATCCAATAATTTGATTATATACATATGAATGCATGACAAAAAATAAAATTGTTGACAGTTACATAGTTTATTTATTTATCATATTTAACTGTTTCAAGGAAAACAGTTTTGAAATTAAAATAAATGTTATTTTACCATTTTGCAATTCACCAATTGACCCTATTTAATTGGATTAAAAACAACAAACAACTACATTTCCACAACCCTGCCAAGGTTTTCTCAAACTGAAATTAGTTGTTAAAAGTGGTTTCCAAAACGGGTCTGGATTACACATTATTATTGGTTGCATTTGTGCTCCCAAATGAGCAACATGGTTAAGATACTCAGTAATATTTTGAGAATATTCCATTTATTCGACTAGTACACCAACATGCGCTTAATAATGATTTACATGCATTCCTTACACAGTTAAACCAAAAAAAAAAAGAATTCTAAAACCAAAAAAAACAAGCTGCTTTATAGATAAAGTTTATTAAAGACTTTATGAACAAAATAATCATTTTGATAATAAATCAAGATCATACTTCAACCAAACAATTATAAATTTATTTATTTTTTTTGGGGGGGGGGGCGTCTGCACTAAAACTAAAATGGGGGGGGGGGAACGTCTGGGGAGGAAACGTCTTGGGGGCGGAAACGTCTGGGGAGGAAACATCTTGGGGGGAAACGTCCGTAACCCGCCCCCCCCCCAAATAACCATTATCTATGATGTTGTGTTATAACCACCAAATAACCATTATCTATGATTTTGTGTTGTAACTCCCAGATATTTCATAGTTCATTTTATTTACTTTGGTTTCCTTTTTTTACTGGCATCCGTGTGCAGTTTTCATTAATGGAACAGAACTGTGTAGGTTTTAAAAAATCTGCTTCATCTTGTAAGCGTAATTTCATATTTTTCTCAACTTCAAGGGGAAATGATTCTGAACTTATTCTTACGGTGCTCATTTACGATAGGGGTTGAGTACTCATTGATATGAAAACACTGTAAAAGTTTTAATGTGTTTACGAACCCCCCCCCCCACCCTCTCACACATATATTTCATGGGCATAATAAAAACAAAAAATTGTTACAATAAAACAGCATATATATTTAAACTAAAATGTCTACATCAAAACAAAAAGATACCATAGAACACAAATAAAATAATTTGATTCTACTGGGGCTCGAACTTTGGGCCTCTCACATGTGAAGCGAGCGTGTAACCACTACACTACGGAACCGCTTGAAAAATCACCTTCTAAGATATTAATAAGTGACTGTAGTGTAACGGTTATCAATAAAGCAATAAACCGTGTAATCGCTGTCGTTTTGTAAAATTGAAGAAAAAACACGTTAACCAAAACTTGAACAGCAAAAGTCTGCGCTATTGTTACAAAAACCACAAAATAAATATATTTTGATTATGTTTTGTTTTTATACAAAACCAGAAATTTTCACTGGTTCGCGCATTTGCGCAGCCCCTGTGATCTTTTATTATTGACCAGTCCCTGTGATCAGTTATTAATTAAAAGAATTAGCTTTGCATTATTGGCAATAAATGTTGTAGTAAATGTAATAGGCACAAATGCAGTACTTGTTTACACTAATTTACGCAAAAAATCACCACTATGCAAGATATTCTGACAACAAAAATATATACATTGATCCGTAAAATAACTTCTCCTCTCATTAGCGAAAAAAACGTATTACATACGAGTCGCCGCACTTCAGTGCGACACCAATCATGTGACCACTGGGGTGTGGCAAGCCTTTACCCCAGGGGCATTATTTGAAGAAACTTAAAAGATGACTACTAAATTTTAGCCCTGACCCTTGTGGTTTTAGAGATGAAGACTTTTGTAGTTTCCACTGTGTGTTCATTTGGAAAACAAGTTACCCCAGTGCAGAGCCAATTTTGACCGCAGGGCCAATTTTGACCGCAGGGGTATAACTTGAAAAACGTTGTAGAGCATCATCGTATGATTTTAAATATTGAAGCCCTCACTCTTTTGGTTTTTATAGATTTGTACAGTTTTCATATTTTAAATAAATATATTTGATCATGCGACCTACATATGAAAAGGACTGGAACAATTTTAACAAATTAAAAAGAGGTGCATCAGAGGATCACACCAGTCAAGTAATTGTTTAATCTTACAACTGCTCAAAGGGAGAAGTCGTTAACAGAAAAAGTGTACACATGCACCTCAAATACTAAGGTACGATGGACATCACGGTATCCCAAAAGTTCCACATGAGTACCTTTTGTTCGGTGAGCTAAAGAAAATAGTTACACGAGTCAATATTAAAGAGTTTATTAAATGCATTTTACTACTTCTGACTGCATTAATTTCATGGTCTATATTTCCGATTTGGCAAAAACTCAAATGCCTGAAGTGCTAAAGAACACGCTTTATTAAATGGTGTTTATTTGTTATTTACTTACCAAAACCTTGATCCGACCCACCTGAAAATACTCAGATTTTTTTTAATTTCAATCCGCTGACCCAACCTGAAGTCAATGTTTGACATCTTTGGACCATTGTTCCCATTATAGTTTGTGTAACATATCGAGGCTGTGTGAACAAAGTAGGATTGTATGAAGCAGGGTCAGCGAGGGCATCTAATTAAACAAAAAGACTCAAATAAACCATAAAATATCAGTTGTTTTATTGGTCTAATTTCATGTCAAAATCAATTCACACTTTAATATACATTTCAAAAAGCAGCTATAATATACGACCATGTCAATATCTGACTGGACCATCACGCAAACAGCAGGAGAAAAAGTCATTGCATGATTAGGCTGAAAATATACACACAAATGAAAACATATTAAGTCTTTAATAGACAGAGGTATTTGCCTCCATTTGTGTCAAATAGTTATTAAACATAATCACAGAAAGACCATGTTCACATTTGGTGACGTAATAACACCATGCTATCATACCATGCCAACGCTAATTGGGCCATGTCATAATAAACACCATACAATACATTGACATGATGACATAATAACTGCCCTACTCAACTCGTGAACTTGTGATGTCATGATGACTTTACAGATCCATCAAAATGTGTCGTCATGATGACCTTGTAAATGACATGTCTTAGTAGTGACAAATACTTCTCGATGAGCGCATGAAGTAATATGCAGCATGTGCTAACAACCAAAAAAGAAACCTTTTAGCGTAGCCAGTTTTGTCACTAAGGATGATTTTTTAACAATGATGACCACAATACATTGCTAGATATGAAAACCAGAATTACAGACACTGCAAGGAGTTGTAATCGATTGTTAATATAGAGGATATTTGTTGGATTTGTTCAAATATTGATTTTGTTTCACGAGTGATCATAGAAGCAATATTTTTTCTATGATGACTAGTGAATTAAAATCGATATTCCACACATTTTCATCTTATTTTATGATTTAAACTGATAATTTCTGTATTTTGCTGAAATAATGACGTCTTAACGTCATGAAACCGCGTCATCTCACAGTTCAACATGTGACAGGCCAATCAGATAAAAAATATTTTTTCAAAGATTATCTCACAGAACAACAGTGACATTTTCATGGCTAATTTCACTGTTTGAATCAGTGAATTATCAATTTTCATTCACTGACATTTCTCTATAAACCAATGGAAAGCATCAAATTAGATTTCAGTATTTGTTATCACATACCATGATAATTTACATCTTCAGAGACACTTTCAAAAATGGAGTAATCACCTGACAAACAAGATGGCGAGGACCATGCCGAGCAGGTGTTTTTCAAATTTTCTTAGCCTGAGTTGTAATTTTGTGATAAGCTAAAATTTTTTTGCAGAATATAGTCAAGATATAGAGCAAATATTAATATGATATAAACGCTTATCACTTTCTTGCCGATTTGCCTGGAAAGAGAGCGGCATTTTAACAATTAATACAAGCAATAAAAGGTATAAAACAGCGAAAAATAAATGTCTTGGCATGGAAGTGGCCATCTTGTTTTTCAAGTGATTACTCCCTCTGTAAGTACAAGATACAGAAAATGTAAGTACAAGATACAGAAAATGATCAGACCTGATAAGACACGTTTGAACAGTGAAACTATGTTTAAAACATATAGGTCTATGTTAAACAATTCTTAAATTCACATCCACATATTATTATACATGAGTATACATGTATATATTATATTATACATGTGGTCGTTTCAAGAGCATTGTCAGAAGATTGAGTTATTTCATCAACATTGAAGTAAATCCTACACTTCAAAACCATTCATTATCTTTGTTATTGTCACTAATTTCAAGACATATTTCATCTAAAGAATAAACATGAAGAGAGAAACAAAAGCCCTGCACATGTCAACAACAATATGAGTGTATAGTCACCATTGATACTACCCTGTCATGATTTATTTAACACAGTGTACAATTAGAACTTGAGAAATGTTAGATTTATATTTGTTTATTGACAAATACATTACAAGAAAGTGTTCTGATGTATAGTTATCAAACCTCAAAGTTGTAATTTTAAATGTGTCAGAACAAGAATTTGTTAGTCAGCTCCTGGCAAACAACACAATTAGGAAATATAAGTACCTGTGTTTATAGGTTAAAGTGATTTATAATCCATACTTCATGTGTTATAATCAACAGAGCAAAGTCACTTTAAATTTGATACATTTTATACCTATTCTCACCCAAAAGAGAATCCAATCTCAAACATAGTTGCAACTTCCAATATTCTCTGTTGAAAGTCTCTTCGAGACATATTTGTTTTCCCAGAAGGCTGGTGTGTCAGAGGCAAAGCTAAAATGGCTATGTGCAAACAGCATAAACCCAGATCAGCCTGCGAGTAAAGTTTGAAAGGCGTCAATTTAAACCCTCATATACTGATGAGCAGCAAACAGAATTAAACCTGAACAGACTGCAAGTTACTCGCAGGTTGTTCTGGGTTTATGCTGTTTGCACATAGCCATTTTAGCTTTGCCTCTGACACACCAGCCTTCTGGGAAAACAAATATGTCTCGAAGAGACTTTCAACAGAGAATATTGGAAGTTGCAACTATGTTTGAGATTGGATTCTCTTTTGGGTGAGAATAGGTAAAAAATGTATCAAATTTAAAGTGCAGGGGTGTCAATTTACCGAAATCTAAAATCCTGAAAATCATCCTAGAATTTGGGGACCAGAGTCAAAAGAGTTTTAATGATTCATTAAATTATGTTTCCTTTGTAAACAATATGCAAAAGGTCAATAATTTGTGTTTAAGAGTGACATTTTGTGACAAGAATGCTTAAAATAACCAAAACAATCCTCTGATTTATATCACTATCAAAAGTTTTCCTTGAGGGCTTAAATCCTGAATTCAGGAATAATCCTGAAAATTGACACCTCTGAAGTGACTTTGCTCTGTTGAAAGGCTTAAGTCAACATTATATCAAAACAGCCTGGCTTATTTTGGCTTTTTGGTGAAACTTAAAAAAAATAACATTGAAATATGTGTGTGTTTTTTTTGTCTAAAAATAATGCGCTCATTAATGAATATAGATCAAAAATATTTGGCAATGTACTGCTGCCCTATAATAAACATTATGATATCAATACACAGTTTAATTATTACAATCACTAAAAACATAAATTAATATTATGAATTAATAATTTTATATAACTAATAATTAATTGTACATTAAACACATCTACATTTTATTTTAATTATAGTGCATAATTTTAATGATCATCCAAGTTACAAAACAACTGTTACTTAATTACATGTTTTAAGTATGTTAATCAATTACTTTAAGATACAAAAGCAGTGATCTTATGCCAGTTCAAGTTCATGTATACACGTATACATGTATAAGTATTGAGTTAAGAAATTGTTAAACATTTTGTAATGTCCGCCTAAATTGAACTGTGTTTTTGAGTATTCAGCAGAATTATGTACACAAGTTCATATATGAAAAAACAACATCACATTTCGAAATACCTAAAATTTTAATACAATGTTAGCCCTTACCACTTTTACGTATTTTAACGCATTGTAGTCCCTTAGAAAGTTAAATTTAATTGATGGCCTTTTTACTAGATCCAAGTTAAAAGGTTTCAGTTCCGACCCTGATGAGCTGCAAACAGCATAAAACCTGAACAGTCTGCAAGTTACTAGCAGGCTGGTTTGGTTTTATGCTGTTTACACATAGCCATTTTCACTTAGCTTCAAAGTGGGAAAGCGTTAACAGAAGACTCATGATAGCATACTAACACTAGAGGCAGTGTGCAATGGCCACTGAAAGTAGGCAGGATATCAGAATTGTCCAACAAAATAATTTCTCTTTCATCACAAGGGAGACATCTCTTGACTCTGGGCAGGCATTCACAAAGCTCTTTAGAATTTTTTATTGAAAGTTCGGGGCATAAAACTTTGCGTAATACAATGTATGTTATAAACTCTCTGATTCAAATCCAAGACATATCTACCGAAAAACAAACAAGACGAGTCACTTCAAACACTACGTCTAAACGTATGTTTTGCATTACAATGTTTGAGTGCACTACAGATGTAATGTGATGTGATAATGAAATGTGATGCTGCTACATAAGTTTAACACTCAAAACCTAGATGCACAAATGGCATAACAGAATATGAATGATGACTGATAGATTATGGGTATTACATGATAAAGGAACGTTACATAGAATTTGATTGCAACAAGGGCTGTTTGAAAAACATGCATGCCCCCCATAGGGGTCATCTGCGAGTCATGATCAATGTACCTATGAAGTGTCATGATCCTAGGCAAAAGCGTTCTTGAGTTATCATCCGGAATCAATTTTACTGTTTCAGGTCACCGTGACCTTGACCTTTGACCTGAAAATCAATATGGGTCATCTGCGAGTCATGATCAATGTACCTATGAAGTTTCATGATCCTAGGCGTAAACGTTCTTGAGTATTATCCGAAAACCATTTTACTATTTTGGGTCACCGTGACCTTTGACCTAGTGACCTCAAAATCAATAGGGGTCATCTGCGAGTCATTATCTATCTAACAATGAGGTTTCATGATCCTAGGCGTATGTGTTCTTGAGTCATCATCCGGAAACCATTTTACTATAATTTCGGGTCACCGTGACATTGACCTAGTGACCTCAAAATCAATAGGGGTCATGTGCGAGTCATGATCAATCTACCTATGAAGTTTCATGATCCTAGGCGTATGCGTTCTTGAGTTATCATCCGAAAACCATCTGATGGACGGACATACATACATACATACAGACAGACAGACCGACATGTGCAAAACAATATACCCCCTCTTCTTCGAAGGGGGGCATAAATAATAACCTAACAAAGACCTACATTAGTACTTGAAAACACTGTTATTATATTGTAACAATTACTACAATAATTCTTACGATACTTACTCTGCAATTGATTAAAAGCTAATTTCAATTGTTTTATTGGAAAGTTGGATATAAAACAATAAATACAAAAGGGCTTCTTTTGACCAAAACACTGTTTCATTTTACATATAAAGGATACAAAAGAGAAAAACAAAACAAAACTAGGCGTAAGCATTCTTGAGTTATCATCCGTAAACCATTTTACTGTTTAGAATCACTGTGACCTTGACCTTTGACCAAGTGACCTGAAAATCAATAGGGTTCATCTGCTAGTCATGATCAATGTACCTATAAAGTTTCATGATCCTAGACCTGAGCATTCTTGAGTTATCATCCGGAAACCATTTTACTATTTCGAGTCACTGTGACCTTGACCTTTGACCTAGTGACCTAAAAATCAAAAGGGGTCATCTGCTAGTCATGATCAATCTATGTATTAAGTTTCATGATCCTAGACCTAAGCGTTCTTGACTTATCATCCGGAAACCATCTGGTGGACGGACTGACGGACGTACGGACCGACCGACCGACATGGGCAAAACAATATACCCCCTCTTCTTCGAAGGGGGGCATAAAAACTAAGAAACATTTGAATTTCCAAGTGAACTTCTAACACAAACTTTACCAACATATTAAACTTATTAAAAGAAGCGTGTTTTCTTCGTGATTTCCATATTCAAATTGAAGTCTTCATGAGTCATCAATCAACATGAGTCTGAAAAGGGATTTGCAGTGCGAAATTGAGATCTATGAAAAATGTTGAAACTCCACAACATCTTCCACCAGTAGAACCGTTTTGTAGAATGGAGGTACTCACAATCAGGTAGAATGTGAATGGACAGATTGTGTAGAAGAAATATCAGCAATAGCCATATTTAGCAGCCTATCTAGTGAACACACAAAGGCTTTCAAGTCAGAGTCCCATGGACCAAATCATTCCGTTCGTCCAATCTCATAATCTCCATGCAGAACTTCTGACCAGTAGCAGTCAATATCTCACATAATTTAAGAGCAAAACATTTCTTATAACTGATACATTAAATATCTGATACAATTTTGCACAAAACCCTCAATTCCAGCCAGTAGAAGTTTATATTCCAAGGGTTCAGCGCAAGACTATCTCATCTAAATACGCAGTTTATATTCCAAGGGTTCAGCGCAAGACTATCTCATCTAAATACGCAGTTTATATTCCAAGGGTTCAGCGCAAGACTATCTCATCTAAATACGCAGTTTATATTCCAAGGGTTCAGCGCAAGACTATCTCATCTAAATACGCAGTTTATATTCCAAGGGTTCAGCGCAAGTATTTCATCTAAAAACATCTAAAAAGCTGATCCAGTTGAAAGCCTAATCCCCTGATTCCTTGCTCGCTCATATGGGACTCAAACTAGAATAGTCATTATTTCTTTTTCTTCTTCACGGAGGCCTGTTGGGGAGGCGAGATTTCATCCTTATCGGGTAGACTGGTTATCTGCTCCTCCAGACGGCTTGACTGGACCTTCTGGATCAGCCCGAAGAAATCTTCGTCTGGGACGGTTGGGGCGGGGCGGTTGTGTGGTAGGGCACTACGCTGATCATCAATCCGGGATCCCTGCAAAATATACCGGGTAATTAATTATTTTTTTAGGACCCATACAAAACACTTTTATAGAAGTGTGTGTGTAGGAGAGGGGGGGGGAGGTAAGGGTGGCAGCCGCATATAACAGGCAAAATGTCAACAAACATTTAAATGAATTCTTTTCTGGATTCCTAGAAAACACTCTTTAAGGGGGTGGGGGAGGGAGAGCGTGTATAACACACAAAAGGTTGGTTCACCCATTAAATATAACGCATATTACTGGTTTAGAAAAGATAAAGACTGGTTGTTTAGCTTTAATATGTAGAAATTTATTATGAAATATTCATCTGACAGCTTGTATGACCATTTCTTAAATTTAACCAGAACATAACAGTACAGATCAGAAATTTATTACGATTTGTTGATAGAACACTATCAGTCATAATCATGTCATTATATTTTATAGACATATCATGAAGTCATTTGCAAAGTAAGTGATAATACAGTAATAAAAAGTGTACATTCCATCTAACATTTTACATGACAGTGGTGGGAAAACAACAGGGTGGCAATCAGCTATTATGCTCTTAATATTAACCACATAATCAACAAAAATTCTCTGCATCATGCCATTTTCTCCTCGGAAACTCATCGGAAACTCCTGTTTAATGAACGAAAAAAGAAGTCACATCACATTTTTACCTGACAACGCATGAGCATTTCAAAGAAGCTGTCGTCTGGTACGTCGTTAACGTTTCTCTCGCGGAGGTATTGGTTGATAACGGCTTGGGAGTTGAGACCTGGAAACTGCGGTAGTGAGGCTCGCTGGTCGTTCATGCGTGAACCCTGAATACCTGCCACCATGTCAAGGAAGTTCTCGCTGTCTGGGGTGGACACTGTGGAGAGATATGAACCAATAAGGTTAGGAGAATATAATAAAATATTGCTGTCTGGCATAAACACTGCGGTATGTCAACCAGTCAAGTATGGAGAATATAATAAAATAATTTCTGGGGTAGACACTGCGGTTTGATGTGAACTATTAAAGTAGGGAGAATATAATAAAACAATGTCTGGGGTAGACAATGTGGTGAGATCTGAACCAGTCATGTTAGGAGAATATAACAAAACAGTCAAGAGAGAACATGATAACCAGCCTAATATCAAGAAATAATACACAAGAAAAATGATGAACCAGTCAAATAATAAATCAAGGACAAGGAAAATGGTAAACCAGTCACTATAGGTGTATACATCAATCAATAGAGGAAAACAATATCAACCAGTTAAATAATGAAAATAATAGATAATAGAAAACAAGCAATGTGTTTGTGAAACACTATGTCCCCATATATTTGACCTTTGCCCTTGAAGGATGACCTTGACCTTTTACCACTCAAAATGTGCAGCTCAATGGGATACACATGCATGCCAAATATCAAGTTGCTATCTTCAATATTGCAAAAGTGTACATTAAATGAACGATTTTGACCCATATATTTGACCTTTGACCTTGAAGGATGACCTTGACCTTGAATTTTCCACCACTCAAAATGTGGAGCTCCATGAGATACACATGCATGCCAAATATGAAGTTGCTATCTTCAATATTTCAAAAGTTAAGGAATATGTTAAAGTTGGAGCAAACAAACACACAAACCAACCAACCAACAGACAGGGCAAAAACTTGTTTTTTTATCATTTGGCAGGTACAGATAATTATCTCCCTTTGAAGCTTATTACTTCCCTTGGATTTGTAAGGATGGCCTTGACTTTGACTTTTCATCACTCAAAATGTGCAGCTCCATGAGATACACATGAATGCCAAATATCAAGTTGCTAACGAACATAGAAGTTATGAGCATTTTTCGAAACCTAAACGCAGAAAACTAAACGCAAAGTGTGAAGGAAAGACAGATGGACAGACGGAAGGTCCGATCACTATATGCCCTCCTTCAGGGGCATAAAAATAGAGGGAACAAAAGCTGTCACCATAGGATGACATATGCCTCTATAAACGCTTTGATAGAAGTTATGAGCATTTTTCGAAACCTAAATGCAGATTTCGAAACCTAAACGAGGACCCTAAGTTAAAGGTCAAGGTCACAGGGGTCAAAATGTATGTGCGTATGGAAAGGCCTTGTCCATATACACATGCATACCAAATATGAAGGTTATATCTCAAGGGACATAGAAGTTATGAGCATTTTGAGAAACCTAAACACAAAGTGTGATGGAAAGACAGACAGACTGACGGACGGTCCTTCAGGGGCATACAAATAAAAAACAAGTCAAGTGACCTCTTAAAATGATTAAACCAGTCTGGAGTTTCTAATATGATAAACCAGGTATTGAACCAGTCTATTGTTTACTCCTTTGACAAATGTATGGAAACAGTAAAAAAAATATTTTTAATTGGATGAAAATAGGAGACAATGACTGATGTCTTAGTAGACAGCCTGCAATGACTGCTATCAATCATATATGACTCTTATAATTGACAAACTTATAACATTTGGAGCATAAGTGTCCTAGATCTAACGGGCAAACAATTAATAAACAGATGGAATTGTTTCAGTTGCAGGATAACTTAACTTTTTAAGTTTTTGCAAGATCCTATTTCTTATGTTTTCACTGTTACCAAAAAACGCAATATTTGTCAGCCAAAAAACCCTGTAATTTTTTAGTTCTCATACGATCCATATTAATCTGAGAGACGTAGCTGTAATAACCCTAATGCTCCCATTGTGTCTCTCTATCCACATATTGAGTTTCTTCAAATTAATTTAAGTACTCTTTGAGTTATTGCAGGATGCAGATGATTGGGACAGTCAGACACACAGACTTGGACTAAGGTCCAGTTTGGTTACACGGGTAGAGGACTAATTAAAGGAAAACCCTTAATGCTAACACATCTTTAAGTGACAAGTGCCAATAACTAATATGTATCCATATAAGCCTGGGAAAACGGGGCTGAATGAATGAGCGTTAAGTGTCTTCCAACATTAGCCAGGGAAGTCTGTTTGTCAGAGACGACACTTTCCGCTGGAATGGTATTTTTAAGTTGTCTTCATAGCGAAAATCAATGTTAGGCAGAGAGTGTCGTCCCTAATCTGGGTCTACACTTTGAGCATGTGCATTCAGGCCTATTTTTCCAGAGCAAGACTCATATATAAGAAGATACACTAACACATTTCTGCCTAACATCAGTTCAACACTTACCCAGTTTGGGTTTGTTCTCCTTGTTTTCTGACTCCAGGAGTCCATTTTTCTCCCCAGGCAACTTGAGGCTGCACCGCTGCTCGTCGATACGGCGACCTTGGAACTTGCTCAGCAGATCAAAGAAACCATCATCTTCTGGGGACAGTGTCTGAATAAAAGAAATTATATAACTATCACAGGATTGATGAAAGACAAAGCTTGCACCAATTATAATATACTACAGCTTACCTCAACCATAGGGGCCTGATTCTTGGCTATGCTTGTCTCTGATGTAGCTACAGCTTACCTCAATCATAGGGACATGATGTTTGGCTTTGGTTGTCTCTGATGTGGCTACAGCTTACCTCAACCATAGGGGCCTGATTCTTGGCTTTGATTGTCTCTGATGTGGTTACAGCTTACCTCAACCATAGAGACCTGATTCTTG
This sequence comes from Dreissena polymorpha, assembly GCF_020536995.1. Classification (NCBI taxonomy): domain Eukaryota; kingdom Metazoa; phylum Mollusca; class Bivalvia; order Myida; family Dreissenidae; genus Dreissena; species Dreissena polymorpha. The sequence goes on along the minus strand of NC_068361.1, from coordinate 18,027,189 downwards.
GCTTTGGTTGTCTCTGATGTGGCTACAGCTTACCTCAACCATAGGGACCTGATTCTTGGCTTTGATTGTCTCTGATGTGGCTACAGCTTACCTCAACCATAGGGACATGGTTTTTGGCTATGATTGTCCCTGATGTAGCTACAGCTTACCTCAACCATAGAGACCTGATTCTTGGCTATGATTGTATCTGATGTGGCTACAGCTTACCTCAACCAAAGGGGCCTGATTCATGGCTATGATTGTCTCTGATGTGGCTACAACTTACCTCAACCATAGGGGCCTGATTCTTGGCTATTATTATCTTTGATGTGGCTACAGCTTACCTCAACCATAGGGGCCTGATTCTTGGCTATGATAGTCTATGATGTGGCTACAGCTTACCTCAACCATAGGGGCCGGATTCTTGGCTATTATTGTCTCTGATGTGGCTACAGCTTACCTCAACCATAGGGGCCTGATTCTTGGCTATTATTGTCTTTGATGTGGCTACAGCTTACCTCAACCATAGGGGCCTGATTCTTGGCTATGATAGTCTTTGATGTGGCTACAGCTTACCTCAACCATAGGGGCCTGATTCTTGGCTATTATTGTCTCTGATGTGGCTACAGCTTACCTCAACCATAGGGACCTGATTCTTGGCTTTGATTGTCTCTGATGTGGCTACAGCTTACCTTAACCATAGGGGCCTGATTCTTGGCCATGATTGTCTCTGATGTAGCTACAGCTTACCTCAACCATAGGGGCCTGATTCATGGCTATGATTGTCTCTGATGTGGCTACAGCTTACCTCAATCATAGGAGCCTGATTAATGGCTATGATTGTCTCTGATGTGGCTACAGCTTACCTCAACCATATGGGCCTGATTCATGGCCATGATTGTCTCTGATGTAGCTACAGCTTACCTCAACCATAGGGGCCTGATTCATGGCTATGATTGTCTCTGATGTGGCTACAGCTTACCTCAACCATAGGGGCCTGATTCTAGGCTATTATTGTCTTTGATGTGGCTACAGCTTACCTAAACCATAGGGGCCTAATTCATGGCTATGATTGTCTCTGATGTGGCTACAGCTTACCTCAACCATATGGTCCTGATTTCTTGACCATGATTGTCTCTGATGTAGCTACAGCTTACCTCAACCATAGGGGCCTGATTCTTGGCTATGATAGTCTATGATGAGGCAACAGTTTACCTCAACCATAGGGGCCTGATTCTTGGCTATGATTGTCTCTGATGTAGCTACAGCTTACCTCAACCATAGGGGCCTGATTCATGGCTATGATTGTCCCTGATGTAGCTACAGCTTACCTCAATCATAGGAGCCTGATTCTTGGCTATTATTGTCTTTGATGTGGCTACAGCTTACCTCAACCATAGGGACCTGATTCTTGGCTATGATAGTTTCTGATGTGGCTACAGCTTACCTGAACCATTGGGGTCTGATTCTTGGCTATAATTGTCTTTGATGTGGCTACAGCTTACCTCAACCATAGGGACCTGATTCTTGGCTATAATATTGTCTTTGATGTGGCTACAGCTTACCTCAACCATATGGACCTGATTCTTGGCTTTGATTGTCTCTGCTGTGGCTACAGCTTACCTCAACCATAGGGACCTGATTCTTGGCTTTGATTGTCTCTGATGTGGCTTCAGCTTACTTCAACCATAGGGACCTGATGCTTGGCTTTGATTGTATCTGTTGTGGTTTCAGCTTACCTCAACCATAGAGACCTGATTCTTGGCTTTGATTGTCTCTGATGTGGCTACAGCTTACCTCAACCATAGGGACCTGATTCTTGGCTATTATTGTTTTTGATGTGGCTACAGCTTACCTCAACCATAGGGACCTGATTCTTGGCTATGATAGTCTCTGATGTGGCTACAGCTTACCTCAACCATTGGGGTCTGATTCTTGGCTATAATTGTCTTTGATGTGGCTACAGCTTACCTCAACCATATGGACCTGATTCTTGGCTATGCTTGTCTCTGATGTGGCTAGAATTTAACTTAACCAGAGAGGCATGATTCTTGGCTATGATTTCTCTGATGTGGCTACAGCTTACCTCAACCACAGGGACCTGATTCTTGGCTTTGATTGTCTCTGATGTGGCTACAGCTTACCTCAACCATATGGGCCTGATTCTTGGCACTGATTGTCTCTGATGTGGCTACAGCTTACCTCAACCATAGGGACCTGATTCTTGGCTTTGATTGTCTCTGATGTGGCTACAGCTTACCTCAAACATAGGGACCTGATTCTTGGCTGTTATTTTCTTTGATGTGGCTACAGCTTACCTCAACCATAGGGACCTGATTCTTGGCTGTGATTGTCTCTGATGTGGTTACAGCTTACCTCCACCAAGCGGCCTGTTTCTTGGCTTTTATTGTCTATGATGTGGCTACAACTTACCTCAACCATAGGGACCTGATTTTGGCTATGATAGTCTCTGATGTGGCTACAGCTTACCTCAACCATAGGGACCTGATTCTTGGCTATTATTGTCTTTGATGTGGCTACAGCTTACCTCAACCATAGGGACCTGATTCTTGGCTATGATTGTCTCTGATGTGACTACAACTTACCTCAACCATAGGGGCCTGATTCTTGGCTATGATTGTCTCTGATGTTGCCACTGTCATGGATTTCTGCACCTTGGGTATTTAGGTCTTGCCCCGCCATGTACTGGGATTGTCTCTCCCTTCTTGTCCGGCGTGAGCTTCATCAACTCCATCTGTTCCATGCTGTGTCGCCGGGAGACGGCCGGTACGTCGGTCTGGAATTAAAAAATAATAATTTAATTTTTCATAATTTTATGTAATATGTAAATTTATATATATATATATATATTTAATTATAGTTATATTTTCATTTCATATAAAAAATACAATGAACAATTTTATTTTATTGTATTTTTTCATTTTATGTTTCATTTTAATAAATTTTCAATGATTTTAAAATATAGGCAATTCTATATAATTGTGTAAATACTTATAAAAAAAAAATCTTTTAAACAAAAAATATATTTGATACTCCAGTTGTGTTAATTAACCCCTTAGCACTTAGATATGCACTTTGACTCATTTGTAGTCCATTAAAAAATCGAATTAATTTAAACACCTTTTCATGCTAGATCCAATTTTTAAAGGCTCCATTACTAACCCTGATATTGAGATGAGCAGCAAACAGCATAAAACCTTAACAGCCTGCAAGTTGGCTGTTCTTGAATAATGCTGGTTGCATACAGCCATTTTCCACTGGACTTACTGCATGGGCATCAAGTGTCATCCCAAATCAGCCTATGCAGTCCTCACAGGCTAATCAGGTATAACACTTTCCGACTAGATTGGATTTTCTTTAAAAGAGACTTCCTAATAACAAAAATTTCAGAAAAAAGCGGAAAGTCCTTTGTTGACCTCACAGGCGTATCTGGGACGTGTTAGGCATGTGCATTAAGCCCAGATTTCCCTGAATGTGAATTGTTAACAAGCTATAACATACACATTCCAACATCCAGATGGTCCAAGGGGCTGGTGCCGTGACCTTCGTCTGGCCCTACTTTAATGCCCAGCACTGACTTGAGGTCAGCAAGGGTTTCAATCTGGGCAGTCACCTGACCTTGTCTCATCTCCAATCTGAAAACACATCATCAAGCAATATATATGTGAGTTCAATTATGCAAAAACTGTGATTAACGCAGGTGCATAAAAGGTCCTATAAGATTAGCCTTGTTAGCCACTGCACTGTGCCCACTGCACAGGCTAATCTGGGATAACGCTTGGGGCACATACATGAAGCCTAGTTTCCAGAATGAGGGAAAAAAATATTCTGCGTCCAATAAATACTGATGCCCTTGGTGGAAGCCTTGTCAGTATTGATTAATTGGCCCATTTTGAATAAGGCCTAGAAGGACAAATAAGGTGTAAAGTCAACAAGAGCACCGCCTTGCGGATGCAGACCGCTCATCTTTTTTCTTTTTAAAGGTGAAGGGACTCTCATTTTCAATCACAAAGAAGGAGGGGTGGAGTGAAGAGGGGTGTATAGTGTGGGGGTGTGGGCATTTATTACATTATCTTCCAAAATGCGAAAAAAATGCAAAAAAAAATCGGGGTGGGGGGGTGGGGTGGGGGAGGGATTGTGCGATGGTTGGACGGTATTTCAAACATAAACTACAAAAAAAAAATATTTGTGTTTTTTTAACCGTTTCCCAAAAAAAATAATTTGGGGGGGGGGGTATAGTGTGAGGGTGTGGTGGTCATTTGCAAGACAATCTTAAAAAAAAAGGGGGGGGGATTCGGGTGGGGGGAGTGGGGGGATTCTTGGGTGTGATGGTTGGACAGTATTTCAAACATAAAATAAAAAAATAAAATTTTGTTTTTTTAAACCGTTTCCCCAAAAAAATTGGGGGGTGGGGGGTGGGGGGGTATAGTGTGAGGGTGTGGTGGTCATTTGTGAGATGATCTTAA
>NC_068361.1:17689757-17692257 GCF_020536995.1 Dreissena polymorpha | reverse complement strand
GATGGCGGAAAGATTATACGCAAACAGGTTTCTAAAAATGAATCATGTCTGTTATGGAATTGCGCATGTTGATGCAGAAGTGTTTGTGACTTCCGGTACTGCGTTTGTACGAATACACAATGGACGGACGGTTTGTTAAGAAGTTATACGAAGATAGCACTAAACGAAACCGAGGTGATATATGAGTACATTATTATTTTCCTTTTTTTCAGGGATGCTATGCACTTTGTGTTCACATATGCATGAACTTGATAAAGATGAGATCTACGCGTAGATTGTATCAATACGGCTGTTAATTACATAGGGCAGGCACCATGGTGAAGGACCGACTTTAATGTTCTATAAGGGGTTACAATGACGTTAATTGAAATCATGCTCTATAGTCCTGTCCGAAACATAATCTCCGATCAATTAAAATTGTTTGACAGGTATTTCAATTATCAAAGTATCTAAATCATGACATTAATGAGTTATGTACTTATAATGTTGTTTACAACAAAAGAAGCTTAACACACTAAGCATCACATACGTTCCCAATTTTTCTAATTTCTTATATTTTTTAAGAATAATGGCTTAAGTCTTTATGTTATAAGTCGTAATACTCTTTTAAAGTTGATTTAGATTTTAAATAAATATTTTCCTATTGTTTAGGTATTTTTCCATTTAAATGTTATACATTTGACGATAACTGTTTGCTAACTATTGATATGAGAATAAGTGAGCTTACGCTAATACTATTTAGAAAGAAATACTAATATTCAAGATTTCGTGCCAGATTGTGTAAGTTGTATACCTCATTTAGTTGAGGTGTTGGGGTGAGTCCTGATGGGAAGATGATCTATGTGACGGACTTAAGTAATGGCATGCTTCGCACGCTGACCAGGGATGGAACAGTCACAGCTACGTTCCAGGATCCCGCATTCAAACATGGCATGTTTATAGATAACATACATGTGCAGCCACAGGGCAGGTTTTCGTCTTTGTTGATAACTCCATAAGTCAAGTGGATACAGTCGGCAAGACAATCCTCAATGCCATCTCTTTTGACATCGCAGGATCTGCATCTGTCTACTTTAATGAAGAAACGAGAAAACTAATAGTTGGATTTCGGGATCACGACAACATCAATGAGTTCAAAACAAAAACAGTTCCGACTTTTTAATTGACAAAAAGCAAATCAAGAAAGTAATTACAGCATTACGTAATGTATACTATTATTCATTTATTAACCGAATTTCTATTTCAATAAATTAAGAAGCTTTAATATATAAATTCAACCGTTTTATTATTTTCCTTTTTGTACAATTTTACATGAACGGAATTTACGTAGTGCAAGTAATTTACTTTCGGTCAACGGTTGCGATTTTATTAATAGCATTAAATTTTGGTTTTTAAGTGCATGTTTGTTTTTGTATGTATTAAAGTTTTTAGACTTTTATTCAGATTTAATTTATCGTCATTTAAAATGTGTGCTAGTTATAGTCATGACAATCAGATTAGCTACAATTAGACCTGATCAAAACATGGAAATAATGTCATTCATTATAGTTAGCTCACCTGAGCATGAAGTGCGGTCAAGGCAAGCTATTGTAATCACCCTACGCCCGTTTTCTTTCAGCGTGTATTGTGCTGTGTGTGTCCCAACGGCTAGCTCATTAACATTCTAGATGTAACATGTTTTATCCGAGCTTGATTCAACTTGTTCAGCATATTTATCTGGACAATGAATTAATCTGAGTCACGTTAGCGTAAAAATAGGTGACCATGTAAAATGTTTAAAAAAGACACAATTGTTACCACTTTAAGGCCTTATTTATACTCATTCATGATAAAACTTTGCCGGAATAGTAATCCTGACATTGTCTAGGCCAAGATTGAATCTGGGTCCCTTGCTTCCCAAACTAAGTCACCAGGTCAAATCTTTGAAAAACCTGTGTAACTAATTTAAAGGCCCAATATATGACTTAAACTTGATGAATCCAGGACAAAATGTTTATATGACAATATTAAGGTCAGGTTTGAATCTGGGTAGGTGTGGTCAAAAACTAGATCACATGGTCAAATCCTTGAACTCAGATGAGCGCACAAGGGCCATTATTAGAAAATCGCCATACTGCCTTCGCTGTGTAGACTTTGGTGACTATATCGTGTATGAGATATTTGACCCCATTCTATATTTCATCTGACAACATTAGAAATTAAAAAAAAATTAGTATGATTGTAAGTGAATATGTAAATGATGTTGCTTTTTGGTAGTAGCTGTGAAATGAAGAGAATGGCGTACAAAATATTAGAGTAATGCGATTATGAAATGATTATGTAGTGGTTATCATTCAAACGTTAACTTAATTATATTGGAGTGTATCCGGTTCTCGTCGTTATATCATATAAAGATAGTGTATTGTTGTTAGAATTTTTACCTATCACGAAGTCACTCAAAGCCTTAAGGAACTTCTATCTTTCAAATGTGTTTAGTTTCTGTATTTCATAAATTAAAATC